>NW_024744038.1:280000-342500 GCF_018991925.1 Homarus americanus | reverse complement strand
CTAACTGTATGTGTTAATATAGAGACCAACTACTGGTAATATAGAGACCTAACTATGGTGTTATAGAACCTAACTGTACTGGTGTTAATATAGAGACCCAACTGTACTGGTGTTAATATATAGAGACAACTGATATAGAGACCTAACTGTACTGGTGTTAATATAGAGACCTAACTGTACTGGTGTTAATATAGAGACCTAACTGTACTAGTGTTAATATAGACCTAATTTACTGGTGTTAATATAGACCAACTGTACTGGTGTTATATAGAGACCTAACGTACTGTGTTAATATGACCTAACTACTGGTGTTAATATAGAGACCTAATCTACTGGTGTTAATATAGGACCTAACTGTACTGGTGTATATATAGAGACCTAACTGTACAGTGTTAATATAGAGACCTAACTGTACTGTGTTAATATAGACCTAACTACTGGTAAGTTTATATAGAGACCTAACTGTACTGGTGTTAATATATAGACCTAACTGTACTGGTGTTAATATAGCCGTTAATATAGACTAACTACTGGTGGTTATTATAGAGACCTAACTGACTGGTGTTAATATAGACCCAACAACTGTAAGTATATAGAGACCTAACTGTACTGGTGTTAATATAGAGACCTAACCTACCAGTGGAATATAGAGACCTAACTGTACTGTGTTTAGACCTAACTACCTGGTGAATATAGACCTAACTGTACTGGTGTTAATATAGACCAACTGAGTGTTAATATAGAGATCTAACTACTGTGTTAATATAGAGACCTAACTGTACTGGTGTTAATATAGAGATCTAACTACTGGTGTTAATATAGAGACCTAACTGTACTGGTGTTAATATAGAGATCTAACTACTGTGTTAATATAGACCTAACTGTACTGGTGTTAATAGAGATCTAACTGTACTGGTGTTAATATAGAGACCTAACTGTACTGGTGTTAATATAGAGATCTAAGTACTGGTGTTAATATAGAGACCTAACTGTACTGGTGTTATTAGATCTAACTACTGGTGTTAATATAGACCTAACTGTACTGGTGTTAATATAGAGACTCTAACTGTACTGGTGTTAATATAGAGACCTAACTGTACTGGTGTTAATATAGAGACCAAACTGTACTGGTGTTAATATAGATACCAACTGTACTGGTGTTGATATAGACCTAACTGTACTGGTGTTAATATATAGAGACCTAACACTTGTTAATATAGAGACCTAACTGTACTGGTGTTAATATAGAGACCTAACTACTGGTGTTAATATAGAGACCCAACTACTGGTGTTAATATAGAACCCAACTGTACTGTAATAATAAAGAGACCTAACTGTACTGGTGTTAATATAGAGACCTAACTGTACTGGTTAATATAGAGAACAAAATTATACAGGTGTTATAGAGACCTAACTGTACTGGTGTATATAGAGACCTAACTGTACTGGTGTTAATATAGAGACCTAACTGTACTGGTGTTAATATAGAGACCTAACTACTGGTGTTAATATAGACCTCACTGTACTAGAGTTAATATAGAGACCTAACTGTACTGGTGTTAATATAGAGACCTAACTGTACTGGTGTTAATATAGACCTAACTGTACTAGAGTTAATATAGAGACGTAGCTGTATTAGTGTTAATATAGAGACCTAACTGTACTGGTGTTAATATAGAGATCTAACTACTGGTGTTAATATAGAGACCTAACTGTACTGGTGTTAATATAGAGATCTAACTACTGGTGTTAATATATAGACCTAACTGTACTGGTGTTAATATAGAGATCTAACTGTACTGGTGTTAATATAGAGACCTAACTGTACTGGTGTTAATATAGAGACCTAACTACTGGTGTTAATATAGAGACCTAACTGTACTGGTGTTAATATAGACCTAACTGTACTAGAGTTAATATAGAGACGTAGCTGTATTAGTGTTAATATAGACCTAACTGTACTGGTGTTAATATAGACCTAACTGTATTGGTGTTAATATAGACCTAACTGTACTATAGTTAATATAAAGACGTAGCTGTATTAGTGTTAATATAGACCTAACTGTACTGGTGTTAATATAGACCTAACTGTACTGGTGTTAATATAGACCTAACTGTACTATAGTTAATATAAAGACGTAGCTGTATTAGTGTTAATATAGACCTAACTGTACTGGTGTTAATATAGACCTAACTGTACTATAGTTAATATAGAGACGTAGCTGTATTAGTGTTAATATAGACCTAACTGTACTCATTTTAAGAGACCAAAATTTACTCATATTAATAGAGACTAAATTGTAATCGTATTAATATTTAGAACTGAAGCTAAAACACTTTTCTAGTTTGTTTATTAACTTATAATACCTGTCGACAAGCACGTGCCGTACAGGTGTTGAGTTAACCAGATTGAATGTGTAAGTTTGTATCTGCATA
This sequence comes from Homarus americanus, assembly GCF_018991925.1. Lineage (NCBI taxonomy): Eukaryota > Metazoa > Arthropoda > Malacostraca > Decapoda > Nephropidae > Homarus > Homarus americanus. The sequence continues at coordinate 340,064 of NW_024744038.1, read as the reverse complement.
GTCCTGACAGGTGTCTAACATAACTAACACATGTGAGTTAGTTTGTAATACTGGTACATACATACATACATACATACATACATACATACATACATACATACATACTTACATACATACTTACATACAAATGTTTTATTTTTAACTAAATTATTAAAACAACATTTCTTTCTTTCCAGGTACGCGGCACATATTCGGTCTTCCTGTGTGTGTTTGTTGACGTCAGCAGACTTTAACAGGTAGAGTTATTCACGTTAGGTCATGTCCCTGTTGTTAGTAGCTACCCCGTTGAAGGTGATATAACAGGGTCAGGGCTTGAGACTTATGCCTAGTTAAAATGAGGACAATGTTACCGTTGTAGTACAAACATTCACACAGTGTTGTATATATTTTGTTCTGTGATTGATTGAACATATTACCTTGGTTACGGGGAGGAATAATGCCCTTGAGGTTAGTATTTGTTCTTGAAGGTCATGAGGAAACTAATAATTGTATCGTTTTATTTTTTGTTTTTTAAATTAAGTTGGTTAATTACAAAATTACGTAGTTGTTTGAATAGTGAGTGTCTTTTGTGATAATGGGGGTGATGAGAGTTGGTTAGGTTAGTGTACAAGGCAACGTCTGTACCATCCTGACAGTTTATTCTGAGGGATGATGTCTCACACACACACACACACACACACACCCACCACTACCACTACCACTACCACTACTACCACCACCACCACCACCACCACCACCACCACCACCACCACCACCACCACCACCACCACCACCACCACCACCACCACCACCACCACCACCACCACCACCACCACCACCACCACCAACATCATCACCGCCACCACTACAGTCCAAGGAATACATTACATTACAGTACCACCTTACACCAGGGACTACAGTACATTACACAGGAGGAAGCAAGACACACTAGCAACAGGTACGCTCAGGTGGTAGACACATTACCTGCCTTTCACTCCACACCCCTCATCTTGTTTACATGTCTTCAAGTTTCACCCGTGACACTGTCTGCTTCATGTTCAGGAGAAAGTTGCGAAGCACAGTAGGTACAGTGTGAGTATGAAGTGTTGGTGTACTGGCGCTGTAGTTATGGATCACATGAAGATTATACACCCCAGATTATTTCAACGTGATATTAAAAAACCTAACCTAAGCTAACCTAACCTAACCTAAGCTAAGAGAGAGATAACGTTACCCAGCCTAACATAACGTAGCCCACCCAAATTAGGTAGTGTTAAGGTGTTTTAATCATCATGTAAAATAATCTTCTAGTGACCCGTAGTTGTTTCCTCATGATGGATAATGATGCCCCGGCCTGGCACTAAACTTGACCGCCATCACTTTCCCAGTTGTTAAGTTCGGTACTGTGCACATTTACAGGTGGGGGTGAATAAAGGGCTGACCCGAGCACGTAGTGACGCCAGTATTATGTAATGACCCCGGTATTACGGAAAACTCAACTATATTTTTGAAAACTCTGGAATTACTGTAACGTAACAATACGTGCACGGAAGTGGCCTCGACCTGACCTTGAATGTTATGTCAAAGATCATCATCAATTTCATACCATTCTGGATATTATTTAACTTGCAGAATTTTTTAGAACACGTACGAGACAATACTAGTGGTGCTGCCTGACCATATATCTTGCAGTATTATGAAAGAACGTCCTAGAGCGGAGAGTTTTTCACGACCTAAGTGACTTCAAGGTCAAGGGGTCATGAACTGTGGAATGACGCCTTTTTATATTTACTGTGAACATGGCATTGAATTAGACACTAGCCCTGGTATTTCCTTGGGTGTGTGTGAGTGTAGGTGGTAGAGTGTGTGTGTGTGTGGGGGGGACACTGACGCCCTTAACTCATGAGGCATAAGGCAAGCATGAACTTAGCATGCTTCCCTGTTGGGCGCTGTAAACGCTTCTGCGCTTCACCTTACACAAGGATGTAGGGGAGTGCCCAATAAAAAAAAAAAAGTTATGTAGAATTTAGCAGTAGTGACGGAAATGCCTGAAAATATTACTACCAGGCAACTGATGGAGATGATGGGAGGGGAGAGATAGAGACTGTGTGTGTGTGTCTCGTTGTGTTTCAAGTGTGATGAAGTGGCGTGTTGTGTTCATTGTCTTGGCGGTGTCTGGCTGAGTAAATAATAATAATAATAATAAAGTAATAATAATAGGAATCATAATTATAAAGTAATAATAATAATAATAATAATAATAAAGTAATAATAATAAAGTAATAATAATAATATTGATAATAAAAATGATAATAATAATAATAACAATAATAATAATAAAGTAATAATAATAATAATAATAATAATAATAATAATAATAATAATTAGAAGAAGAAAATGTTTCATATCAATAATGAGAATATTGAGAGAGAAAGAGAGAGAGAGAGAGAGAGAGAGACTTACTACTGGACCCTTACGGAATAATGTTAAACTTCTACATGATAAGACTTTCAGTTTTCAGAGATAAGACGTTATCAGTGGTCCATCCAGGGGCTGCTGTGGTAACGCTCTGAGTGTAACGTGTACTTAACCTAACCTAGGATAACCTGTACTCAACGTAACTTAAGTTAACCTGTACTTAACTAAGCTAATTTAACATGGACTTAACCAAACCTAATGCAACCTGTACTAAATCTAACCTAACTTGTACTTAACCAAACCTAAGTTAACCTGTACTTAACATAACTTAGTTTAACATGTACTTAACCTAACCTAACGTAACCTGTACTAAATCTAATCTAACATAACCTTACCTGTACTTAACAAACAAGTACCTAACCTAACTTATCCCACCTAAATCTAACCTAACAACAGGACCAGTACAGTGTGGGCTAACTCTTCGAGGGTGGTGGCTTAACTCCCCCCCTCTGCTCCATTTCACCAGGCACCACAACAGTAATCAGCCTTGACCTTGGACCTAGTAAGGGGGGGATTAACCCCTCCATGAAGTAGGTCATGAGTGTTACCAGGAGATAACAGCTGGCTACTGAGATACATACATACATACATACATACATACATACATACATACATACACACACTACTACTACTACTACTTTGCTGTCACTCGGAATCAAGTATGACGATCATCCATCTATGAGACAATGATATGAGTTAATAAGGATGTCACCTTCGTTGGTGAGCTCTGAGGTGATTCGAGAGGCTGATACGGGACCGGCAGGGTCGACCACATATACTGCACGTGTGGAGGGCTGCATCTAGTGCGGGAGGGGCGGCTGCAGCAGCGTCTTTCCAGCGTGGACGCTTGTCTGCCTCGATATACAGCAGGGCTGACTCGAAAGTATTGATGCCTTGTGTGGTGCTCCTCCAAGCGTTACGGTGTGGAGTGGTCGTCTTCCAAGTGAGGGGATCGATTTGGCAGTTTTCAGGTTTGACTTATTACTATCCTTATTCTTTTTGAGTTGCCTGCCAGCGTTGCGTTTATTACACGTTAGGTGGCTGTAAATTAGCTGCTTTGGCACTCGACTCTCGTCCATGCGGGTAACATGGCCAGTCCAACGTAGTTGTTCGTGGATAATGGTAGCCTAGATGCACCTACAGTTGGTGTCAGCAAGAATACTGGCATTTGTTTTCTTGTTTTCCCAGCGAACTTGGAGGATGGAATGTAGACTACGTTGGTGAAAGTTTTCGACCCATGGCTTGCTGCCTTATAGCAGGGTGGGGAGGACCACTGCTCGATATACGTGCAACTTTGTAGATAATTTCAGTTCCCAACAGCTAAAGACACGGGTACGGAATCAGTCAAATGCTTGAGATGCACATCTGATCCGATGTTGTATCTTTTCTTCGATGTCCGCGGTGGTAGACAGGTTGGAGCCGAGATACTGCAAGTGGGTAACATTCGAGAGGGTAGTACCGTTAAGCTGGATGGATGGTGGAGGTGTGACTGAACCAGGGGCAGCCTGAAAGAGAATCTGAGTCGTACATACATTCACCCCAAGGCCGAAGTGTGCATACGCATCTGCGTAGGTGTTAAGGATCTCCTGTAGGTCGTGTTCACTGTGAGCGACGAGGGTGAGGTCGTCTGCATACTGAAGTTTGGTAATGGAAGCTGCCTACACCTTTGTTCCTGCCTGGAGTCATCTTATGTTGAAAAGACCCTTCATCTGGTACTGGATGTCCACCCCGCTGGCTAAATTTTGCACTGGCACGAGTAAGAAATGCAGACAAGAAAATGGAAAAGAGAGTTGGTGCCAGTAAACATCCTTGTTTTACTCCCATTTGGATGGGGAAGAACTCAGACTGGGTGCCATTGTACAAAACACTGCCGTTCATACCATCATGGAGCTGCCTCACAATGGCGATAAATTTTGTTGGGCAGCCAAAACGGCTGAGGGTCCACCAGAGGGCTTCCCTTTTGACAGAGTCGAAAGCCTTGGTTAGGTCGATGAAGGCCATGTACTGGTCACAACGGGCAGCAAAGATCATGTCAGTGGTGCCACATGATGGTCTAAAACCACATTGAGGTTCTGGGAAGTAATTTTCCGTCTGAGGAAGAAGTCTGTTTAGGAGGATTCTGGTGATAACCTTGCCAGCTACGGATAGCACTGAGATCCTGCAGTAGTTGAATCTGATCGGTCTTCCTTGTTCTTATAAATATTGACAATGGAGGCATCTTGAAGAGCTTGGGGGATTTCCTCCTGTTCCCATATATTCTCCAGGAGAGAGTGGAGACGGCTGGTAAGCAAAGTCCTCCTGCTTTATACACCTCGGCTGGGATTCCATCAGGGCCAGAGGCTTTGTAATTTTTTATCTGTTTGATGGCAGTATCTACTTCATCCAGGGATGGAGGACAGCTGAGGTGGGTCAGTTGTGGATGCTGAGGGACCTGTTGGGTAGTCAGGACATCCACATCGGTGTATTGGTTGAGCAACGAATGGTAGTGCTCTTTCCAGCACTAAAGAATACCTTCTTCATCTTTAATTAGGGAGTTACCGTCTGATGAGTGAAGGGGGGCTGCACCATGAGTGATGGGCCCATATGTTTTAGTGGAATTGAAAATTTCGTGCATCTTGTGTTGATCTGCAAGTTTTTGCATTTTACATGTTTTATTTTTCAACCATTTGTTCTTTAGATTGCCAAGTTCGTGCTGGGCCGCTGCTTTTTTCTTGCAGAAGATATTAGCTTTGATCCAAGACTGAGGGTTGTTCTGCCAGTCAGTTAAAACGGCATGTTTATCATCGATGAGTATGTTGGTTTCCGGGTCATTTTCATCAAACCAATCCTGGTGTATTCTTTTGACCTGGCCGAGGGTCTCTTTGCAGGTTTTTGTCATGACAGTGTCGAGAATACCCCATTTGGCACTGGGATTTGGGTTTGTTTATTGTTGGGTTGTTTATCAGCCCACTTTTGAACTACTTTCTGAAGACGTGCTATTGCTGAGTTCTCCAGACGCTTAGTGTTAAAACCTCTTCTGGAGGCTTGTTTCCGTAGCCGTTTTGGGGCGACGTGAAGCGAGAGTTTGGCTCTGACGCTCCGATGATCAGTGTTACAGTGGTCTGAGCCATGCATGGCTCGGATGATGAAGACATCAGGGCGATCTCCTTTTCTGACAATGATGTAGTCAATGTGGTGCCAGTGTTTGGATCGTGGGTATTGCCATGAACCCTTGAACTTGTCGGCTTGCCTAAACAAGGTATTGGTGATAGTGAAGTGTGCAGCACACTTGCTGAGGAGTAGGCCGTTGGGATTATACTTGCTTAGTCCATTTCTCCCTATGATTCCCTGCCACATGTCAGCATATCTGCCAACTCTGACATTGAAGTCACCAAAGAGCACAACCTTATCTTCTCTGGGGATAGAGGTTAGCACTCTGTCAAGGTCGGCATAAAAGGCCTCCTTGATGTCATCCTCTGCATCCAGTGTTGGGGCATATGCGCTGATGAAGAAGGAATGACGTGAGTGATTCAGTGGGACTCGGAGCGTCATGAGGCGCTCGTTGATCCCAATAGGCATTTCAGTTAGCCTGTGTAGGATGCATTGGCAGATTACAAAGGCAACTCCATAAATGCGGCTTCTCTCTGCAGCAGGCTTACCCTTCCAGAAGAAATATTCACACATACATACGTACATACATACATACATACATACATACATACATACATACATAGACGGATAGATAGATATTTGGGTAGAGAGAGAGAGAGGGCAGATATACAGTATACATTGGTAAGGAGAGATAGACCTCATTGTTCTTAGTTGGGGTTCATATAACTTCCATAAGTTAATTTTTTCCCTTAATTTGGGTTTTTAAGAGAACGTCCTTCGTAGAGTCTTGGTGTAAGTAGGACGCCATTTTTATTTCAAGATATTTTGGGGCTTTAGGGTTTAAGATAGTCTGATAGATGCGAGGTTTTGAGGAGAATTTTTTGGCAATAAGACTACGCACCTAAGACTTGGGTTCGATCCCCTCAGTCAGGTACAGATGGTAGTGTGTTGCTTCTGTCTGCCAAGGTCACTCGTGTCATGTCAAGGCTCAGGAACATGGTGACACGTGACGCACCTGTCATGGTTTGCAAATAAATGATCGGTGTCGAGTTATTGAGAGTCATTTAAAGAAAATCAATGTGACCTTTTGTGTGTGTGTGCGTGTGTGTGTGTAAAGGAAAATGGCCACATAGGCGAAGGATCTTACCATAAAGTAGCACCAGTTGAGTGAACTAGTCTGACGTAGCTTCCATGTGCATGAACGTTAGTCTGGCGTAACTTCAAAACGCACGAACGTTAGTCTGGCGTAACTTCAAAACGCACGAACGTTAGTCTGGCGTAACTTCAAAACGCACGAACGTTAGTCTGGCGTAACTTCAAAACGCACGAACGTTAGTCTGGCGTAACTTCAAAACGCATGAACGTTAGTCTAGCGTAACTTCAAAACGCACGAACGTTAGTCTGGCGTAACTTCAAGGTCCGAGGACAATTGCTTAGCGTACTCTCCCCCCACACCTCATATCGGAACGAAGGAAGAGCGCCAGGCTTAGCTGATTGCCCGTGCTGGCGTTGGGGTTAAGGAATGGCTTGAGATGGAGAGGGTACAGCAGATAGGAGAGGCGAGGTGATGGTTCGTGACGGCGGGCAGTCTGGTGGTGGTGGAGGAAACTCGGGACCTTTGACCTATTAGGGGGAGTCTTGTGGTTGTGTTACTTCATCTCCCGTCTCGTTTACACACTCTCTTAAGATATCTTTGTTGTTGTTTGTTTCTTGTTCTATTTTAATATATTTTTATTATTATCTCTCTCTCTCTCTCTCTCTCTCTATCTCTCTGTCTCTCTCTCTCTCTCTCCCTCCCCCTCCTTAACATCACAATAAGCCCCAAGTCCATACATTACATAACTAACCCTTTTACTGCGACCCCTTTAAGACCCATTCTGTCATGTAATAAACCTTCCCAAGGGAAACTCTACTATCAGACGCGACCCTGAAGCGACCCCTTATGCACCAGGGCCGTGTGAGTCGTTACCTGTGAACCCGGTGGCCGTGGTGAGGAACTGGGGCCCCGTTGGCTGGCAAGAGCCTTTACGGAAGTGGACGCCGACACCTGGGCTGAGGCAACGGTGGTGGTGGTGACACGGAAGTGTGTGTGTGAGGTAGATTTCAGTGATTGATTGATTAACTAATTGTTTAACTAGCGAAATTAGAAGTAACTAACTCATTAACTAATAAATAAATAAATAAACTGGTCAATTTACTTACAAACTGACCGAGTGACTGACCGTCTGATCAATTGCCGGGCAGTTGGTTTGTAAGTGCAGCTGAAGAGTAAGGGAAGGAAGGCTGGAGATTGTTGGGCAGGCCGTCTCCCGTCTGTGCCAGGAACACTAAGGTCTCTCTCTCAACATCCTCAGTTTGCAAAAAAACAAAAACATCCACCAGTCAAGGAAGGAGAGGTGGGCGTCTGGTTGAATTATTATAAGTTATAATTACAGGGTCATTGAAATTTGTGGTTTATATAAAATATTTTGTTTCTACTATCACTATTATTATTATCTAATATCTTCATCATTGTCATGGGTGGGGTGCTGGTGGTTGAGTGGTACCGCTCTTGCCTTCGCAAGCGAGATGTCACGGGTTCGATGCCCTGGCCGGTGGAAGTTGTTTGGACATACTTCCTAGTCCCCATTAGTCCCTGTTCACCAAGCAGTAAAGTAGGTACCTGGTGTAAATCGAAAGTTGCGAATTCGTATTCAGGGACAAGTTGTTGGAGCTTCCAATAACTTGATGACATAAACCACTGACTCTTCAGGCTTCTATGCCCTTGACTCTTCAGGCTCCTATGCCCTTGACTCTTCAGGCTTCTATGCCCTTGACTCTTCAGGCTTCTATGCCCTTAACTCATGAGACATAAAGGCAAGCATGAATTTAGCATGCTTCCCTGTTGGGCACTGTAAATGCTTCTGCGCTTTACCTTGCACAAGGATGCAGGGGGGGGGCGGGGGTGCCCAATAAAAAAAATAAATAAAAAAAAATCATAAAATTGTCATGGGTTGCGTTGGGCCTACCCGCACAACCCATCCCAATTGTTTGTTTACGGTAGAGATAAGGTAACCGGCCAGCCATAACTGGGACATATATTTTCCATTAGTGGTATGTTAGCCAGCCGATAGAGGGCGGCCAGTGAGACAGTGTTGTACTGTTCATCATTTCACGCCTCAAAACCACATTTTAGTCAGTGGGCTTTAGACCTTGGGTTAGAGAAGACCTCCTGCTCCGCGGACTTAGAACAGGGGCCATACAGTCCTACCAGTGCTACGAGTCTGTGTGTGCAAGTCCCCGAGATTGTTGTTAAGTCCAGCGACAAGTTAACGCATCCTGTAAAGTGATCACTGGTGAGGGCCTGTATGCTACAAGAGCACTCCAGGCCGGCCTAATAGATCTAAACGATTAATACTCCAGGTTGACAAACTCTCCCCTTATAACTTACGGTACTGTGGCGTGAATGTGAGTGACTGACCTATCCATGCAAATTATAAGTGCAGTGTATGGAATTGTGCCAAATAAACGTAAGTGCAATTATCTGCCCGTATCTGTGATCCCTCTATTATTATTATTACCAAAGGTAATGACTGATTGGTTATGACAAAGTATAACCAATAACACTAGTTGGACATTGGAAATTAATGGAATTCATTAAATCATCATTTATCAAGTACACAACGCATTGAATGCCGGAAGCAGAGTGAAATTCTACGTAGTGATACACCATAATCTCTTGGGTGAGTAACCAGTGTGAAGGTATCTGAGTTCTATGGTAAGAAAGTCATTTTCCTGCATTTAAAACGTAACAATCATATTGTATTCTGAACCGCTATTTGTTCTTCATTTGTACGTGTGTGGTGTCCAGGAGTGTGTGTGTGTTACCATCACAAGGTTGCTGATGGGTGTTGGTTCAGGGAAGTGATGAGAGGTGTAGCGGCTCCTGCTGACTTGATGTAACTGGGTTCGTGTCGTTCTCTGAATATAAAATACTATGTTATATTCTCCATTTCCTGGATATATGAATAATTTATATTCTTGTATTATGTGTTTATTAGTTATTTATCTTTGATTTTGTTTATTATTTATTTAACGTTGTTACATAATTGTTGATAAATTCAGGTGCCAGGGTTATTAAACGTTAATTACTGGGTGTTATTTTGGTTGCAATAGAAAGATTTTATAAATGAAAAAAAATCGGTCTATAAATTTTCTTACTTATATTGTACAGACGTGTTTCAACAGTTAAGGTCTGTAAGCACAGATTGCTAATTCGTTGTCCACAGCACTGCTTGATAATATAATTAATGACTACTTTTCTTTTAGTTTTACAATGCCTTATTGCTATTTAATAACAAAGGTCTGTAAGTACGCGATTTAGGTAGTGCATGTACTAGTCATTATTACTAATAAATTAAAAAGATTATAATTTATTGGTTAAAAAGATTTAACAGTTTTCTTGTGCAACTACATTAATATTTTCGAGCGTAACTCCCACTGTTTACCTTACCAAACACTTATGCAAATTTAAGCAGTTAGAATCATTCAGCAGTGAGGAACCTCGCAGAGACTGAAGAGATATTAATTAGAAAATTTACAACAGGGTCAATTATGGTCTAGGTCACGTGATTAGGGGCTAATTTAGTGGTGATTAGTGCCTGGACTAACTGGCCCCGGCTTGTAATTGTGATTAGATTACATAAATGTAATTTTGTAACTCGCTGTGTCCGTCTGTTCTGACAATTGTACCCGGACTGATTGCGTTTAAATGTTCATTTTATTTATTTTTAATGGATTTACTTATTATGATGCAATGATTTTATTTACAATTTGCGTTACCTCGTAATTTACAGGAAGTTGTTAATTACGTTGTTGATTTTGAAAGATTGTTTATTTCTCCAAACTGTTAATTTCCAAACTGTGTCAAATATCCGTGGGAAAGAGAGTGAGGCTACAGCAGGAGACACCCATAACTAAACGCATTCACTTAACTTCACGCAATATTAAGGCACATAGTAAAAAAAAAAATGTACTTTAACTTTATCCTTGAACTTAAGCTAAGTGAACGAGTCGTAAGATATAGAGTATCAGTGTATTCCTGAAGCTATTTTGGACGTTAACAGTCTTTGGCTTGAAGTGAGTCCGGCGGGTGTACAGGTACATACTCACCTGACCTCTTCAGTAGGGCAGATCTCATTGAAACATTCACATTCCCGAAAAAGATGGAAAACGTGACCCCTGGCCATTTCTTTGTCGTTATGTTATCATGCAGAATGAACATTAGGACCTATGGAACAGTCTACCAGCCCAAGCTGTGGAATCAAGAACAGTACTGGGCTTCAAAATAGCCCTTGACAACGTTATCAAGAGCAATGGAGGGATCCTACACAGGGCACTGGCCTCCTTCCCTCGGCATGGCCACCTCTAATGGGTGGCCATTAGGTAAATAAGGTGAATTCATCGCACGAACCTTTGAAGCACCTGGCCCGGAAGCTCGGCCACACCCCCGACCCTGATGCCAACTCGGGTATTCCAGGCACGGCCACACCGTACCGAGCTAGGAAGTGTTTGTTGCGGTTATAATTCAGTAGCCTAGCAACTTAACCTACCCATGATTTAACCTAACCTACCCAGAACTTAACCTAACCTAATTAATCTACCTAGAGCTTAACCTAATTTGACTTTAACTTAACCTAAATTAACTTTAACCTAACTTGCCCAAACTTTAACTTAATCCAACTAAAACCTAATCTCCCTAGAAATTACCTAACCTAACTTTAACCTATCCTACCTACAATTTAACCTGGCTTGACGTAATACTTGCTTGATCTTAAGCCCAACCTATCCCGAACCTAATATATATTCAGACTGACCTTAACCTAACCTTCCTTACCTAACCTAACCTAACCTAACCTAACCTAACTTGGCGGGGTTGTGGGGCAGTCTGGTGGATTCGCTTTTACAAACGTGATCGCTGATTGGGTACAGGTGTGTTTGGGGAGTAAGGAGAGGTGTAGTGGGAGTGGAAGTAAAGGACTGGAGGGGTGTGGGGGAGGATAGAGAAAGGTAAGAAGGGAGGTGGGGCGAAGGAAGGGAGAAAAGGGGGATGATGGGGAGGAGGGAAGGGTGTGTGGGGGGTGGAAGAGGAAGGGGAAGAGATTGACAGAGAGGAGAAGATGGGATGAAAGGGGAGTGAGGAAGGGAAGCGGGATGAGTCTTAAGTAGGAGAAAGAGAGAGAGAGAGAGAGAGAGAGAGAGAGAGACTCAGCTGGTTGAACTTGAACTTTTCCCCAAGATGTCCGCCGAACCCGTCCACCCGCCCCGACACTAACCCCACCCACCCACCCACCCACTGTACTGCACACTTCCGCCACCCTGGTCCCGTTGTCTGCCGGGCGCCCCGCTTATAAGGAGTGGATGGGAGTGGGTGTGGAGGGTGGGGGAGAGTAGCGGGCAGTGTTGGAGAGAAGGGGATGGGTTGGAGGAACGAGGGTAGTGTTGGTGGAGGGAGGGCTATTATTTGTGGAGGAGGGTACTGTTGATGGAGGGAGGTAGTGTTGGAGAGGGAGGAGGTATTGTTTGTGGAGGAGACTAGTGTTGTTGGAAGAGGATACAGTGTTGGAGGACGGTTTTAGTGTTGAAGGAAGGAACAGTATTGAAGGAAGGAACAGTGTTGGAGGAAGGAAGTCACTGTTGGTGTGTTGAAGCTGAGAACGAACATAGCCTTACCTAACCTTAGCCACGTGTTAGGGTGATTGTCTTAACACACACTCCAGGGAACTGGGTAAAGGTTTGCCTGCTTATGCCTGACCTATCCGGCTCATTATGCAGGCTGGCAGGGTGTACAGCTTGCCTCTCTGCCTGCCTGTTTAAGAACATAAGAATGGAGGAAACTGCAGCGGGCCTAATTGGCCCATACTAGGCAGTCCCGTTTACACCCAACCCCTATTGCTCATATAAGCATCCAACCTATGTTTGAAGCTATTCAGCGTATTCGAGTTAATGATGATATTTGGTAACTTGTTCCATTCATCCACTACTCTGTTTCCAAACCAGTGTTTACCTATTTCACGCCTAAATCTAAATTTGTCTAATTTAAAACCATTGTTACGAGTTCGCTCCTGGTTGGATAGTTTGAGTACCTTTGTAATGTCCCCTTTGTTTAGCCCTGCCTTCCACTACGTCTCTCGAGGGAGTGCAAATTAAGATGCTTTAACCTGTCTCTATACTCAAGGTTCCTAATGCCCGGGATTAGTCTTGTCATTCTCCTCTGAATTCTTTCCAAGGATTCTGTATCCATTCTGTAATACGGTGACCAGAACTGAACTGCGTAATCCAGGTGTGGTCTCACAAGAGCAAGATACAGTTTTAGGATGACCTCGCTAGCCTTGTAACTAACACTACTTTGTATGAACCCAAGTATTTTATTAGCCTTGTTACGAGCAAAAACACATTGTTTACTTGGCTTAAGGTTCCTACTTATCATTACTCCTAAATCTCTCTCGCAGTCGGATTTCTCTATGGCATCGTTGTTCATCTGGTATCTGGTTTCCCTGTTTACATCTCCTATACTGAGTACTTTACATTTGTCCGCGTTGAATTTCATCTGCCATTTTTCAGACCATTCGAAATTTTTTTTTAGATCTTCCTGTAGTTTTGCTGAGTCCTCGGCAGATTTAATAACACGTCCTATTTTAGTGTCATCAGCAAATTTGCTTATGCTGCTGTCTATGCCGATATCTATGTCGTTTATGTATATAATAAATAATAATGGAAGTGAGGAGAGTCAGCTTTGTTGCCTAGGTTACACTAAGCTGTGGAGGACGGGGAACAACACACGGAGAGAGAGAGAGAGAGAGAGAGAGAGAGAGAGAGAGAGACTGTAAATGGTAGGTCTGGGTGGGGGTTGGGTGTAAATGAGACTGCCCAATATGGACCAATAGACCCGCTGCAGTTTCTTCCATTCGTATGTTCTTCTTATGTTCTTATGTTGTGTACCTAAGTGATAAGTGTAAGTTAAGACACTAAATCTACACCTGTTCTAATAATATCTGGGTCACCTTTCACCTTAATCTGCACTCCCTCGAGAGATATAGAGTGAGAGACGATATGATGAGATATAGAGTGAGAGACGATATGATTGAGGTGTATAAATGGAAGTCAGGAGTAAACAAAGGCGATATAACAAAGGTAGTCAAACTATCCAACCGGGAGCGAACTCGTAACAATGGTTTTAAATTAGACAAGCTTAGATTTAGGCGCGAGACAGGTAAACATTAGTTTGGAAATAGAGTAGTGGATGCGTGGAACAAGTACCTGTACTTACGCTCGTGAAGGGAAGGTGTTGTGGGGAGGGAGGGAGAGTAGAAGGGTGGGGTATGAAATAGTGATGATGATGGTCTAGGTCTCTAGGAATATTAAGGGAGTGGGTGGGCGGGAGCGGGTGAGATGTAGGGAGGGTATAGGTTGAGAGTGGGTGTACTGGGGTGGTAGGGAGGGGGTGAGGAAGAGGCGTGAGCGAGGAGGGAGAGGGTGGATTGGGTTTGAGGGAGGGGAGATGGGGCGTACCTGACGTTTACCTGCCGGTGAGGGTCGTGGTCAAGGCGTCTTGGAGTGGTGTGAGGGTCGGGGTCAGCTGGGTGAGAAGGGGAGGGGGCTGATGGGAGAGAAGGGGAGGGGGCTGACTGGAGAGAAGGGGAGGGGGCTGATGGGAGAGGTTAGTAGTAGTGGTTGTTGGAGACAAGAATTAGTGTTGTTGGTGGTGATTGCGGTAGTATGAGTGGTGGTGGGTGGTTGTGGTAGTAGGAATGGTGGTGAGTGATTGTGATAAGAACATAAGAATGGAGGAAACTGCAGCGGGCCTATTGGCCCATACTGGGCAGTCCCGTTTACACCCAACCCCTATTGCTCATATAAGCATCCAACCTATGTTTGAAGCTATTCAGCGTATTCGAGTTAATGATGATATTTGGTAACTTGTTCCATTCATCCACTACTCTGTTTCCAAACCAGTGTTTACCTATTTCACCCCTAAATCTAAATTTGTCTAATTTAAAAGCATTGTTACTAGTTCGCTCCTGGTTGGATAGTTTGAGTACCTTTGTAATGTCCCCTTTGTTTAGCCCTGACTTCCACTTATACACCTCTATCAGGTCGCCCCTCTCTCTACGTCTCTCGAGGGAGTGCAAATTAAGATGCTTTAACCTGTCTCTATACTCAAGTTTCCTAATGCCGGGGATTAGTCTTGTCATTCTCCTCTGAATTCTTTCCAATGATTCTTTTTCCATTCTGTAATACGGTGACCAGAACTGAACTGCGTAATCCAGGTGTGGTCTCACAAGCTCAAGATACAGTTTTAGGATGACCTCGTTAGTCTTGTAACTAACACTCCTTTGTATGAACCCAAGTACTTTATTAGCCTTGTTACGAGCAAAAACACATTATTTACTTGGCTTAAGGCTCCTACTTATCATTACTCCTAAATCTCTCGCAGTCGGATTTCTCTATGGCATCGTTGTTCATCTGGTATCTGGTTTCCATGTTTACATCTCCTATACTGAGTACTTTACATTTGTTCATGTTGAATTTCATCTGCCATTTTTCAGACCATTCGAAAAATTTGTTTAGATCTTCCTATAGTTTTGCTGAGTCCTCGTCAGATTTAATAACACGTCCTATTTTAGCGTCATCAGCAAATTTACTTATGTTGCTGTCTATGACGATATCTATGTCGTTTATGTATATAATAAATAATAATGGTCCAAGTACTGAGCCTTGGGGAACTCCACTTGTGACCTTGCTCCAATGGGACTTAGTGCCATTAATGCTCACTCGCTGTTTCCTGTCCTGTAACCACGCCCTAATCCATTTAAGGATGTTACCTTTGATGCCATGTGCTTCTACCTTTCTAATTAGTCTTTCGTGGGGGACTCTGTCGAAAGCTTTGCTAAAGTCGAGATATACCACATCATAATTGTGCCCCTCGTCCACCGATTCGAAAACTGATGAAAAGAATGTTAATAGATTAGTTAGACAAGAACGTCCGCTTGTGAAGCCATGCTGGGAATCATTGATCAATCGGTGCTTCTCCAGGTGATTTCGAATAGAGTTTGAAATGATTGCTTCCAGTAATTTGCCTACTATTGATGTTAGACTGATTGGGCAGTAGTTAGAGGATAGTGATCTATCCCCCTTCTTGAAAATCGGTATTACATTCGCTATCCTCCAGGATTCTGGTACTACACCTGTTTTTAAGGACATGTTTAACAACTTTGCTAAGGGCATACTAAGCTCTTCCTTACATTCCTTTAATACTCTGGCAAATATCTCATCGGGATCAGGTGACTTATTAGGCTTTAGTTTGTCTATTTGCTTACTAACATCGTTACTAGTCACTACTATCTCGCTTAATTTGTTTTTTTCTCTATCTCTGAATAGAGTCCGTGCCATCATGTTTAAATTTTCAGTTGTGAAAACTGTTGAAAAATATTTATTCAAATTATTGCTTATTTCTCCGTCGTTATCAATTCGCTCGCCGGTATCTGACTGTATTGGTCCAATCTTTTCTCGTGTTTTAGTTTGATACATTTGGTAGAATCCTTTGGGGTTTGTCTTCGCCTCCCCTGCTATCCTTACCTCATTATTCCTCTTGGCTTTCCTCTTCTCGGTTTTAACCCTACTCGCCCATATCTTGTAATAATCGTGGAGGTAAATTTCGCCACGCTTTATCCTTCTACCTATAGCCTTCCTTTGGTCAATGATGTTCTTTAAATAATTATTTATCCATTTAGGGTCATTGTTGTCTGATCTGAGTTTTTTGTATGGTATGTTCTTCCTTTGTGCATTAAGTAACTCATTATTTAAATTGTCGTGGAACTCGGCAATCTCAGATCTCGTTATCAGGTCGGAGTCATCTGTCAGGTTCACGGCCAAGCGCGACACCCCCTCTCTCAGCTGCCTCTTTAAACTGTCAAAGTTTGCCCTTTTGAAATCTGGTACTTTAGTGGAATTTTCCTTACGTCTGCCCTGAAAATCTAACTGGAATCTAATTTCTTTGTGATTGCTGTTTGCAAGTTCGGTCCCTACCTCGACATTGCTAATGAGGTTTTCTCTGTTCGACAGAACTAAATCGAGTATATTATTACCCCGTGTGGGTTCGGTTATATGTTGACGTAGGAAACAGTCCTGGATCGTCTCGAGAAAATCCTCTGATTCTGAGTTACCCGTAAGGTCAGTCCAATCTATTCGGCCAAGGTTAAAGTCGCCTACTATACAGACTTTGTTGTGTATGGAAGCCCTGCGCATTTCTTCCCAGATAAGTCGCTCTTTGACTCTATCAAGATTGGGAGGTCTATATATTACTCCTGTGATTAATTTTTCTCTACCGTCGATTAATTCTATCCAGATTGTTTCTGTATTCCGCTCAGTTTTTATTTCCTTATTTATTTCACACTTCAGAGTAGGAGTGGTGGTAGGTGGTTGTGGTAGTAGGAGTGGTGGTAGGTGGTTGTGTTAGTAGGAGTGGTGGTAGGTGGTTGTGGTAGTAGGAGTGGTGGTAGTAGGAGTGGTGGTGGGTGGTTGTGGTAGTAGGAGTGGTGGTGGGTGGTTGTGGTGGGTGGTTGTGGTAGGGTGGTGTGAATTGGTGGTGGTGGTTGTGGTGGTAGGGTGGTGGTAGGTGGTTGTAGTAGTAGAATTAGGGTGGTAGTAGGGTGGTGGTGTGGTGGTATGGTGGTAGTTGGTGGAGTGGTGGTGGTGGTAGTAGGGTGGTGGTGCAGTGTAGAATTGGTGGTGGGTGGTTGTGGTGAGTAGGGTGGTGGTAGTGGTGGTGGTGGTAGTGGTGGTGGTGGTTGTGGTGGTAGGGTGGTGGTAGGGTGGTTGTGGTAGTAGAATGGTGGTAGGGGGTGGTGGTGGTGGTAGTAGGGTGGTGGTGGGTGGTTGGTGGTGAGGTGGGTGGTGGTGGGTGGTAGAGGTGTGGGGTGGGTGGTGGTGTGGTGGTGGTGGTGGGGTGGTGGTGGTAGTGGTTGGGTGGTGGTGGGAGGTGTTGGTAGTAGGAGTAGTTAGTGGGTGGGTGGTGTAGGAGTGGTGGTGGGTGGTTGTGGTAGTAGGGTGGTAGTAGGGTGGTGGTGGTGGTTGTGGTAGTAGAATTGGTAGGTGGTTGTGGTAGTGAGTGGTGGTGGTGGTTGTGGTGGTAGTGGGTGGTGGTGTAGAATTGGTGGTGGGTGGTGTGTGGGGTGGTGGTGGTAGTTGTGGAGTGGTGGTAGTAGGAGTGGTTTGTGGTAGTGGTGGTAGGAGTAGGTGGTGGGTGGGGTGGGTGGGTGGTAGTGGTGATTGGTGGTGGAGTGTAGCTGGTGGTGTGGTTGTGGAGGGTGGTGGTAGGTAGGGAGTGGTGGTGGTGGTTGTGGTAGGATGTGGTGGGTGGGTGTGTAGGGTGGTGGTGTTGGTGAGTAGTGGTGGTGGTGGCAGGTTGGTGGTAGTGGTGGTGGGTGGTGGGTAGTGGTGGTGGTGGTTTGGTAGTAGAATTGGTGGTAGGTGGTTGTGTTAGTAGGTGGTGGTGGGTGGTTGTGTTAGTAGGTTGGTGGTAGGGTGGTGGGTGGTTTGTTAGGAGTGGTGGGTGGTGGTGGTGTAGTGGTGGTGGGTAGGGTGGTGGTGGGTGGTTGTGGTAATAGTACAGGAGGTGGTGGGTGGGTGGCTGTGTAGTAGGGTGGTGGTTGCAGTAGGGTGGTGGTGGTAGTAGTAGAATTGGTGGTGGGGTGGTTGTGGTGGTAAGTGGTGGTAGGTGGTGTTAGTAGGGTGGTGGGTGGTTGTGGTGGTGGTGGTGGGGTGGTGGTGGTGGTGCAGTGAGCAAGTTGAGTGGTGGTGGTGGGTTTGGTGGTGGGTGGTTGTGGTAGTAGTAGTGGTGGTGGGTAGTAGTGGGGTCCCTTAGGTGAGAGGAGTATGAGAGGGAGGGAATGATGAAAAGGAGAAAGAAAGAGAAAGGGTGAAAGAAGAACAGAAGAAAAAAAGAGAAAATGAGGATGGGGAAGAAAGGAGAAGGGGATAGAAGGAAAGAATGAGAGAGGGAAGGAAATGACGGGAGGGAGAGGAGAGTAGAGACGATGAGACAGACTGTTTATTGTGGACGATTCTAGGGAATTATAGGGCGGGTCTCTCTCTCTCTCTCTCTCTCTCTCATTTTTCTTTCTCCGATATGCGTACAAAAGGTTCACGTGCGCGCGCATAATTTAACAAAGGTGCACGGGCCTCATCAAGTAGGTTAATCATTCTCTGCTGCAATGTTAACACAGCACCACCAGCCGGGTTGATATCTCTTACCATTGTAAATTTAACACAACGAATGCTGTAAATTTAACATAAAAGCGGTGAACTTAACGTTGTGTGAATTTATTAATAAAATGTGTTGTGATTTTAACAAAGGATCCTCGTAAAATAGGAATGTTGCAAATTAACACAACATCACTATAAATATAACTAAGTATAGGACCAGCTGGATTCATATAATTATTGGCTGTAAATTTAACTCAAGAGGACCGCTGTAAATTTGAACCCAAGAGACTTATTGGAAAGTTAAGGATGGCTAAATTACTGCAGTGTTTACAGTGTGTGACCCGGGTAACAACACACCACACTACTCCTCCTTCCTCAGCAACTCCTACTCTTCTTCCTCCTCCTCCTCCCCCATTTCTTCCTCGGCAACTCCTTCTCCCTCTTCGTCGATAACTCCTCCTCTTCCTCGATAACTCTCCCTCATCCCCCTTTCTCGGTAATGTCTCCGTCTTCTCTTCCTCCTACTCCTCCAACGGCAAGTCCTCCTCTTCTTCCCTCGGTAACTCCTTCCTCTCCTCCTCCTCAAGCAGTATCTCGAATTAATGAGAATCTACCTAGCCACAGACTACCTTAAAGATAATGGAGGTGGGGTTGTATTCTGTGACTTCTTTGTAATCGATGAACAGACCGTCACCCTCTTGTCTAAAGCTCTATGTGATATTAAAATAAATGTGATAACTGCTAAGGAGAACAACCTTTGTACTGAATTTGTGTGGATTCCGTCCCATGTTGGAATTAGGAATCATGACTGCTATAGACTGGCCAAAGAGGCATGTAAGAAAGAAAATGTAGACCGTGACCTTGGCCTGTCCAATGCTGTACTTAAAAAACATACAAGTCAAAATCATGAACTCTGACCTAGAAGAACTGAGAAATGCAGAGAGGCCTGACAATTGTAGCATTGGCAAATAGGAAAAGTTAGGTCAAGGATAGTTTGGGTCAAAAATAATTAACTTGTAGTGATGAGTTAGACGTGAAAGAGAGAGAGACTGTCTGACGTCATGTTGTGCAAGGATCAATCAGTGAACACAGATGTGGGCAAGGACAAATCTATGAACGTCAGACCCGCATACACGTGGATTCTGTCTCATAAAGTGTTAGTCTCAGGAACATTTACAGGATTTCAGTAGTCTCACACACACACACACACACACACACACTGGGGTACATCGGGAGGGACGGGTGTATGGGTCTTAATGAGGACTAAATGTGGAGGATGGGTCTTGTGTGTGTGTGTGTGAGAGAACCTTGGAGTCTCAGCCATCATCAACAAGTACAATAAACAGGTTCATCTTCATCACGAGTCATAAGTAGGTTAAGTCCGTGTGTGTGTGTGTGTTGAGGAATTGTGTCAGGGTCACATGGTCATCCTTCTTATTAACTCCGTGTTGTCGTCTGAGGACAGGAGGAGGGACAGAGAGGGTGAGTACTGTTGGTGTGGAAGGAAGGAAGGAAGGGAAGAAGGAAGGAAGGGAGGAAGGAAGGAAGGAAGGATGGAAGGATGGAAGGAAGAATATAGCAGCAGTAGTAGTGATGATTATGGTATGGGGTGTTGGTAGTTTTGGTGATGGTGGTAGAATGTTGGTAGTAACGAATAATATACTAGTAACGTTTATGGTGATGATGATGGTAGTAGTGGTTGTAGTAGTGGTAGTGGAATTGTGGTAGAAAACGACAATGATACTAGTAACATATATAGCGATGGTAGTATTGTTGGTAGTAGTACTAGTTATATTGATGGTAGTGTACTGTATAGTATTTGCAGCTGTGCCTCGAGTAGACCAGATGTTCACCAGAGTTCACTAAACAGCTGTAGATAATGGATGTGTACTGACAGACGCCCAGAGAAACAAAGAAATGAACAAAGACAAAAATGACAATAAATAAAGGGGAGGTAGAGAGTGTAAATAGAGGGTTAAATAGACGTGATGGGGGATTGAATAGGGCTTTAAAACAGAGTTGGATAATGGCAGAACCTGTTGATAGAGAGAGAGAGAGAGAGAGAGAGCAGTATTATCTTTGTCACTTCCCCTCCCACCACACACACACACACACACACACACACACACACACACACACACACACAATCTCTTGTTTGTTTTTGTTTTGGTTAACACTCACGGCTTGGTCTTGTACAGTATTATTTCTCAACTTCCCCGGCCTGGGTTAAGGGTTCTCAGAAGTTCCTCCCTCCAGATTTACCCGTTATTTGTAAGAGCACTTCTAACAGGTTCACTTAAGTCAAGATCTAAAGGTATATAAACTCAAAGGTTCATACTGTTAGATAATTTTCCTTACCTGGTCTTGTGAAAAAGTGAGTTTACCGCTTATCTGGTGATATAAGAACGTAAGAGTTTTCCTGTAAGTGGTGATGTGAAGACGTATCGTCATAGATGAATTATCAAAGGTGTATATGGCACTTTCTCCTCTGAACATGTAACAGTGGCAACGCCTTTCTCTAGACTCGCTTATCAGATTCGTGAGAATTATTTTACAAATCTCCTGATAATGTATCTTTGAGTCGTAACTTAAGTGAATCACACAGACCCTTTCTCACATCACCAGTTAGGAGATAAAAATAAACTCGTAAGGACTATGAAAAATTAATCTTTGTGTCGTAGCTTATTTGAACGAGTCAAACGCGTTCTTATATCACGAGTTAGGACACACACACACACACACACACACACACACACACACACACACACACACACACACACACACACACACACACACGGGACCTGGTGAGTGGATTACAACAGATAACTGGAGGCAATCACAAGGAGAGATTACTGAGGATTACAGCAGTTTTATCCTCTCTTAACGAAGCATTTTACTACATTATGGTGTGTGTTGGGGGGGAGGCTGCTGCAGTCTCTTTGGCTTTTCCTTTTTCTTGTATTACTTCGTTATTATGGTTTCTTAATTCTCGCAATCTCTTCGTTTCCCTCTCCTCCTGCCCCCCTTCCTTCCGTTTCATCACTTCTTCCTTATCTCCCCCTCTTATCTTCTTCACCTTCTCTGCACCTCCTCCTCCTCTCATCATTTCCCATCTTCCCCCGTTTTTTCCTCCCCTCCTCCGTTTAACCTATCTTCTCCCTCTTCATTTTCCCTTCTTCCTTTTCACTTTTTCTACCAATATCCTCCTCTCTCCCTCCCTCTTTTTTTTTCATGTTACTCTTATCCTCGCCTGTTTTGCTTCCCCTTTCCCCTTCTTCTTCATCTCTCCTCTTCCTCCAATTGTTTCTCTTCCCATCTCTCTCTGTACCTTTCCTCTTTTTCCCTCCTCTCCTCCCATCTCTTAATCTTTCCTTTCCTTCCCCTTTTCTTGTTTCCTTCCCCTCTTTCCCTTTTCTTGTTTCTTTCCCCTCTTCCCCTTCCCCTCCCTGTTTCTGTCAGCACCAGGCCACCCTTGATAAAGAAGATATTGAACACAGCAGAGAGAGAGAGAGAGAGTGTGTGTGTGTGTGTGTGTGTGTGTGTTTTGGTAGAGAAAGGAGGGGTGAAAGAAGATTAGAGGTGGGGGAAGGAAGTTATAGTTCGGAAATTGAAGAAATTTAGGAGGAGGTAAGAGAGGGCGGGCTGACCGCCTAGCTAAGCTAATGGTGTGTTAGGGTTGTGTCATGGGTTAGTTACTGTCTGTCGACACAGGCACCAGGCAGCCTACCCTATCCCATATGGGTGTTTTGAGGGCCTTATTTCATATTCCGCCAACCCTACTGCCGGATGCTGGTCTAGAGAGGTTGTCTATTGCCTGACCGTATAGATCAGGGGTGGTAACGAACCTTTTGAGATTTGGTAACTTTTTGGGAACCATGTATGGTTATTGTCGTTATCTTTGAAGGAGTTTTTGCTCTGATCGTTCTATCTTTAGCCAGACTCTGCTGGCCAGGGTGTGCAGCTGCTGGTTGATGGGTTTTATTCTCAGGTCTCTAAGTATCTCGGCTGTGGTTCTGGTAAAGGGGTATCTTTCACCTGTGACGAATCTTAGGACTTCATTTTGGACGACCTGTAATTTTAATATTTGAGTGGTGCTCATAGTATGAAGAGGTACTGCTGGGTAAGTTAATATCGGTATGATAAATGATGTCACCAGACGGAGTTTTATTTTCTCAGGAAGCACTTTACAGCGGTATAGTTTTCTCAGCTCTCTTCTTGCCTTTTCCTTTCTGGTGTGGACATGACGGAAGTAACCTGTTGTGGATATATGCAGGCCCAGGAGGGTGCCTCTGCTTTTGTATTATATCTGGGCATTATTTGTTATTATTGGATGGGTTTTCCTTCTACATAAGGGTATCACTGTGAATTTCGGGAGACTGGTTTGGATTTTCCATTGTTTTTCGTAATTATTTACCCTTTCTAATTCCCGCCTGCTGTTGTCGACCTGTAACCCGCGATTTTCCTTGATGTGTTGTTATTTAAGTGATGTCATCTGCATACATAATATCTTCGTTACCTATTCTAGTGGGAGGCGGGGTGTCACTTGTGTAGATAATATATAGGGTGGGGGTGAGGACGTTGCCCAGAGGGACTCTGCTCATGAGTGGGAAGGTCTCTCCTGTGTGTTGTCCTACCCTCAGTCTGGCATTTCTGCCGTCAAGAAAGTTGCAAAACAGCTTTTCAATGTTGGCGGGAAGTCCGAGTTGGAGGATCTTATATTTTAGACCGTCAAGCCAGACTTTTTGTGATCAAATGCCTTCGCTACATCCCGAAGAGTTTGATTACATTGTCTACCACTCGCCGCGGCTCTGGCTATGTTCTCACATGCCAGGGCTATCGCTGTTGTGGTGGACTTCCCTTTCCTGAACACGAATTGTCTGCAGTTGACTCTGTTGGTTGTTTCCAGGTGATTTCTCAGACGGTTATTGATGAATTTTTCTAGGATTTTTCCAGGTACTTCGAGGGAGATCGGTCTGTAGTTTAGTGGGATGGCGAGGTTCTTTCCTTGTTTTGGTGTTAGGGTAATAATGGCCTCTTTGAATTTAGTGGGAAGTAACCCGAGGCCAGGCCAGCGTTCATTGTGGTTCTCAGTCTCTTCATGGCCGGATTGTTTATGTGGCTGAGGATCTCCTTGGTGATGCCTGAATAGTCAGGGGCTTTAGTTTTGATATTGGAGATGGCTGTGTTGATGTCTTCTGAGGTGATTGGTTTGGGCAGTGGGCTGTCCACTCTGAGATCCTCCCATGTGATTTCAGGGGAAGGCTGAGTGCGGTGTGTCTGGCCCCGGAGTTCATCAAGGACGAGCTCCTCGTGGGTACCATCAAATCCCCTGTTCTCTTCATTTGTGATTCGGAAGATGTTCCTCCATATGTCCCTGAATATGGGTTCTTTGTCTTGGTCGTCTCCCAGTTCTGGCTGGTAGGGACCCCTGCCCTGTTGGCCCCAGTCCTAACGGGGCCCTGCCCCACCCAGTCCAACTCGGCCTCAGTCCTACTAAATTCCTCTCCTCCCGCCCCTCCTTTTCTCTCCCTAGTGGCAAACATCCACCGCCACCACAACCACCACCAACAACAACAACGACAAGAACTTACCACTATCATCACTACTCACAGGAGGGAGGGTGTTAGGGTAAGTTTTTCCAGGGCTCTGGACCACCACAAGTCGGGAAAAAGACCTGAAATACTTTTGGGGAATTGAGGTAATTTAAAAACACCGTGTATCCTCCATTCCCCCTCTATCCCTCCCACCCCTCCGCCTCTTTCCCTCCTCTCCTCCTCCCTTTCTTCCTTTTCCTCTCCGCTTCTCTTTTCTCTCCTCTCCACCTCTCTTTAGCCCTCCTCCTTCTCCATCCTCCCCTCCTCAAATCTTACTGTCTTGTCCCTTACTCCTTCGTCTCTCTCTCCTCTCTCTCTCTCCTCTCCCCCCCAGTATACAGTATATATTTCTAGTGGCCTTTTCACTTACTCACTATTTTTAAGCCAGAAACCAGCTATCCAAATTGGTTCACCAGAGAGAAAGAGAGAGAGAATCCATTGGTATATTTTTATTGAAGTGCGAGATAATGAGCACATACAGGAAGACACACTGATAACTGCTGCTGTTCCCGTAATAATTAACTCAATATAATAGCGTTTTACTGACACAACGTTTTATTATTATTATTATTATTATTATTATTATTATTATTATTATTATTATCATCATCATCATCATCATCCCAGTGTTGCGTCTTTGTTTACGCGGCAACAGCTGACGGCGGGATCAGCAGGAGTTCAGCTGATCCATCAAAACAATGGAGGGAACCCGGCGTGAAATATATGAAGGATGTGAGGGCAGTGTAAAAGGAGGAAGGTGTGTTGACAGCTGAGGGAGGGAAGACGACGTAAAAAAGGAGGAAATCAAGAGAGAGAGAGAGAGACAGCAGGTTGACACAGTGAGGAGAGGGAGGGATATTGGGAGTTAGTGAGGGGGGCAGTGGGTGAAGATGGTGAAGTCAGGGGTGGATAGGGAAGAAAGGAGGAGGAGAAGTCGGGGGATAATTGCAGGAAATAAAGAGGAGGAGGAAGGGTTGAGAACATGGTGAGTGGCGGTCGTTACCGGGTGGGACAAGGAGAAGTGGTGGGAGGAGAGGAGGGTGGGTAAGTAGGGAGAGAGGGAGGAGGGGAAAGAAGGAGAAAGACGGAGGGCATGAGGAAGGAGGTTGGAGGATGAGGAAAGGAGAAGAAAGAACAGGGAGGGATGAGATGTAAGGATGAGGATAGGGTGGTGCTGTGAGGGAAGGAAAAGTGAAAAAAAGGAAAAAACGGCAGTTATTGAATGAAATATTCGAAATTTAAGGTGGAGGAAGAGGGGAGAGGAGGAGGATGGAGGGGGTGGAGGAAGATGGAAGAGGAGAAAGGGGTGGAGGAGGATGGAAGAGGGGTGGAGGAAAAAAAAAAAAAGAGGGGTGGAGAGATGGAAGAGGGGGGAGGAGATGGAGAGGTGGAGGAAGAGGAGAAGATGGAAGAGGGGTGGAGGGGGGTGGGGGAGGATGGAAAGGGGTGGAGGAAGATGGAAGAGGGGTGGAGGAGATGGAAGAGGGGGGTGGAGGAAGATGGAGGGGGGGGAGGTGGAAGAGGGGTGGAGGAAGATGGAAGAGGGGAGGAGATGGAAGGGGTGGAGGAAGATGGAAGAGGGGTGGAGGAAGATGGAAGGGGGTGGAGGAAGATGGAAGAGGGGTGGAGGAAGAAAGGGAGGATGGAAGGGGTGGAGAAGATGGAAGAGGGGGTGGAGAGGATGGAAGAGATTGGAGAAGATGGAAGGGGGTGGAGAAGAGAGGGGGTGGAGGAAGAGGAAGGTGGAAAGATGGAGAGGGGGGAGGAGGAGGAAGGGGGGAAGGAAGATGGAAGAGGGGGTGGAGGAAGATGGAAGGGGGTGGAGGAAGATGGAAGAGGGGGTGGAAGAAGATGGAAGGGGAGGGAGGATGGAAGGGGGTGGGGGAGGATGGAAGAGAGAGAGGGAAGATGGAAGAGAGGTGGAGGAGGAGGAAGGGGGGGAGGAAGATGGAAGAGGAGAGGAGAAGAAGGAGAGGGGAGGAGGAGGGGTGGACAAGAAGGAAGAGGGTGGAGGAGGAAGGAAGGGGGGAAGGAAGAGGAAGGGGGGAGGAACAAGAAGGAAGAGGGGGGGAGGAGGGATGGAAGGGGGGGAGGAAGAGGAAGAGGGGGTGGAGGAAGAAGGAAGAGGGGGGAGAAGATGGAGGGGGGGGGAGAGGAAGGGGAGGAGAGGAAGAGGGGGGAGAGGAAGAAGAGGAAGGAGGACCAACCAGGCGGGAGAAAGGGAGGAGAGAGAGAACAGAAAGGAGGAGAACAAGCAGAGGCAGGAGGGACAAGCAGGAAGGAGGGCAAGCAGGAGGGAGGAAACAAGCAGGAAGAGGGAACAAGCAGAAGGGAGGGAACAAGCAGGGAGGAGGGAACAAGCAGGAAGGGGGAGGAACAAGCAGGAAGAGAGGGAGGAACAAGCAGGAAGAGGGAGGAACAAGCAGGAAGAGAGGGGGAGGAGGAGAACAAACAGGGAGAGAGAGGGAGGGAACAGCGTAACTCAAGTGTTTTTGGGTGACATTTAATGGTAGTCGTCAAAAGATGGTGAGGAAGATCGAGGCTCTGATATTAAATTATTGTATCGTATAAAAAGAATGACTATAGAACCAAGTTTAAAGGTAAATTAAGGTAGTTTGGAGGTTCTTGTTTACGATAAATGATTGATTGTTATGCTGTATAGTTTTAGTTTTGGGATATTTACATAATACTGGTGTTAAATTTGGCTCATTGTCGCCATTGTTTTTTTTTGGGGGGGGGATATGAAGGAGGGTAGGTTATAATAATTATTGTTATTATTATTATTATTGTTGTTGTTATTATTAGTATTATTTTTCCTTTTTTCTCAACACAAGATAGACGCAAATTATCTACTGTCCACTCTGCCGCAACAGCCTTTCCTCCCTTCCTCCTCCCTCCCTCTCTCCTCCTTCCTTCCTTCCTTCCTTCCTTCCTTCCTTCCTTCCTTCCTTCCCTCTCAAATGACTCGGGAAAGGAGGTCGAGAAGGCCTTAGCGATCTCTCTCTCTCTCCTCTACTGTATATATTAGCCTTGTCAAGTATTTCTCCTTAGTCTGTACTCACCCCTGAAGTTTTTTTTTAGTTTAACAAATTTAATGACAAAGCTTGGAGTACAGTTTGCCTATTCTGAGTAATTCAGTCAGGTTTTGACACTGAGTGTGGTATCATTTCTCACTGCCACGTAGGACAGAGGTTCATACACAAAGAAATACATCATATTCATTAACAGATATATATATCATTGATGATATAGAATAAAATATAGTTTTTATCTTAATGTGACGGTAATGAGTGTTACCCTGATGTGACGCCTAAAGGTTACGCTACAGTGTGACGTGTGGTATGACCATCTGGCGGTCACACTACCATCGGCTACCTCATCTTCTTGGTCGTACTGTACACTACTGCCGGCGGCGCTGCTGCTGGTGGTGGAGTAGTGATAGTTGTGTTGGTGGAGGAGGAGGGGGAGGGGAGAAGTTATGGTGGTGGTGGTGTAATAGAAATGTGTGTGTGTGTGTGTGTGTGTGTGTGTGTGTGTGTGTGTGTGTGTGTGTATTTAATAATAATAATAATTAACGGTTTATTGAAAAAGTTCGGCAGCCCGAAGGCTGTAAATATACATTGGACAAAAATGACTTATTACATACAAAGACATAAAGACATGGGGTGGGTGGGTCGTTTAACAAAAGCTTTCATTACAGAAAGAAGAAGGAACAATGATTGAACATACAGATTATTATAGTTTACAGTTGATGGCCTGGGCTGGTCATTATGTAGTAACTCGTCCTTCGATGTTGATATGAAGGACCTCACGTGGTCATGGGGACACCGTGTGGGGTGGGGTGGTGTCATAGTACCTCACTCTGCTGGGTGGTGTTGTGTTATCTCGTAGTCAGGTGCATAGCCGGCCTGCCCTCTGTTGTTCCCATGGTGGACTGATTAGCACCTCCTGGTCAGAAGATGGCGGTCAGTTCCCAGGTGTGCTTATCCCACTGGTGGGTCACGGTTCTCACTGGTACTGTCTAGTGCAGGATAGGACTCGGAGCAACGGATTCAAGTTGGATAAGTTTAGGTTTAGGAGGGAGATAGGAAGAAACTGGTTCACAAATAGGGTGGTGGACGAGTGGAACAAGCTTAGCAACTTTGTAGTAAGTGCGGGAACTCTGGAAAGTTTCAAAAGGAGGCTGGATAGATTCATGGATGATTGAGAGTGGTAGTAACTCTCGACAGGAGCTGCCATGCACAGGCCAACCGGCCTATTGCAGACTCCTTATTTTCTTATGTTCTTATGTTCTTAACTCACTTTTGATTATGATATCCCGGTGGTGAGGATGGGTCGGGGATAGGGACTTGGGGAATGGGCCGACATTGGCCAAGGGTGTGTGTGTGTGTGTAATAATAATAATAATAATAATAATAATAATAATAATAATAAACGGTTTATTGTGTATGAGAGAGAGAGAGAGAGAGAGAGAGAGAGAGAGAGAGAGAGAGAGAGAGAATTACACCCGTCCACAGAAATAGACAGGTGGCCACACTCCAGGTGGCAATTACCTGAGGTGCCACTCACCTACACCTCGTCCTCAGGCACTTCACTGGCACTAAATCTTATGACCAGCTGAGACACTTGGCACTAGTGGAAGTCTGTAGAGATGTTTAACGAGAGGTTAAATGAATAGATGGATAAATAGACAGACAGGCAGACAGACAGACAGACAGACAGACAGACAGATAGATAGATAGATAGATAGATAGATAGATAGATCGATCGATAGAACATAAGAATATAAGGAGTCTGCAATAGGCCGGTTGGCCTGTGCATGGCAGCTCCTGTCGAGAGTTACTACCACTCTCTATCATCCATGAATCTATCCAGCTTCCTTTTGAAACTTTCCAGAGTTCCCGCACTTACTACAAAGTTGCTAAGCTTGTTCCACTCGTCCACCACCCTATTTGTGAACCAGTTTCTTCCTATCTCCCTCCTAAACCTAAACTTATCCAACTTGAATCCGTTGCTCCGAGTCCTATCCTGCTCGGAATGCAAGTTAAGTTTCTTTAACCTATCCTGATATGGAAGGTTTCTAAGTCCCGGAATCATTTTTGTTATTCTTCGCTGCACCGACTCTAGTGAATTTATATCCATTCTATAATAAGGGCACCAGAACTGAACCGCATAATCGAGGTGCGGCCTGACTAGCGCAAGATATAGTTGCAATAAGACCTCTGCACTCTTGTTACTTACACTTCTAGATATAAAACCCAATACTCTGTTTGCCTTATTTCGAACATTAACTCACTGTTTTCTAGGCCGTAGGTCCGGGCTTACAAGTACCCCTAGGTCTCTTTCACAAG
This sequence comes from Homarus americanus, assembly GCF_018991925.1. Lineage (NCBI taxonomy): Eukaryota > Metazoa > Arthropoda > Malacostraca > Decapoda > Nephropidae > Homarus > Homarus americanus. The sequence goes on along the minus strand of NW_024744038.1, from coordinate 310,327 downwards.
TCGACTTCTCTAGGTTGATGTTGTTAAGGCTGTATACATTATCAGTATTTGTTCTTCCAATATTAAGTACGCTGCACTTGCTGGTGTTGAATTTCATTTGCCATTTTTCAGACCACCTCTGCAGTTTATTTAGATCCTCCTGTAATGCATTTGCATGCTACCCTGAATTAATCTGCCGCCCTATTTTGGTGTCATCCGCAAACTTGCGGATAGATAGATAGATCGATAGATAGATAGCTAAAAATGGAATAAATAAAACGGTTATCTGGGGATGATTCCAGTCTGTCAGGAATATTCCAGAACCATCCAATTCCAGCCATCAGGAATTGGTTGTTTGTACCGATATTAAGGAATGGTTCCTCTTGATGCTGACTGACATCACACCCTTCCCTCCTTGTCTCCTATCCTCCTCCTACCCTCCCTCTCCTTATCCTCTCTCCCCTCCTTCCCCCTCTCACCCCTCCCTTCCTTACTACCACTCCCCTTTCCTTCCCCCAGTTCCCACCCCTTCACCCTTCCTCACCCAGTCCCTTTGCCCTAGGACAGACAGATGTGTTAGATACCAGTGTCTGTTTGAAGTTTGTTCGTGTGTGTGTGTGTGTGTGTGTGTGTGTGTGTGTGTGTACAAGTCGTAATAAGACAACACCAGCAAGGTATTCGTACCTGTATTAGTGAACCGCCACACCAGGTGAGGCCAAGGTCACCCTCCTGCACGAGAGAGAGAGAGAGAGAGAGAGAGAGAGAGAGAGAGAGAGAGAGAGAGAAGGAGAGAGAGAGAGAGAGAGAGAGAGAGAGAGAGAGAGATTATTATAGATCAAAACATTGAACTTTTACCCCATAGAGTGAACCCTTTAACTCCACACACCGTAAACACAAAGATGGCAGACAAGATGGCGTCGCTTCTGGCCTCAGACTCTTCACAAGTCCCACACTCCCACCAAGTGACGTAAGATCTATTGTGTACTTTTAAACTAACGGTAATTTGACTCGTTAAGATTTCGTTAACTAGCTGGGTTTAATAACGAACATTACTGGTTTCTCGTTAGGTAATGGTGGTAGTTAAGGGCTATTACCGTCATTAACACCTCAAACCCCTTGTTTAGCTAAGTAGTGATGGTTTACAGGAGGATCAATGGGTGGTTGTGTGTGACGGGAGAAAGTGAGTGATGTGTAATGTATACGTACATGTAAACACACACACACACACACACACACACACACACACACACACACACACACACACACACACACATTATTATTATTACTACGTACACACACACACACACACACACACACACACACACACACACCTCTTTACTTAATTTAAGGTAGTCTAGGATAAAAGGCTCAGCCATTTTCCACTAGTTACCCCTCAAATACCTTGTTTGCTGAGCTCAGCTGGCGTGGAGGCCAACCCACCTAGCGTACCATTCTTTGGATTAAGAAAAACTCACAACTAGGAGAGTAATTCTTGTGTTTAGGAAAATGAGACGGTTAGGGGGATTTGCTTTCCCAGGAGAATTTAATGCCTAGGAGAATTTAATGCCTCGGAGAATTTAATGCCTAGGAGAATTTGATGCCTCGGAGAATTTAATGCCTCGGAGAATTTAATGCCTAGGAGAATTTAATGCTTAGGAGAATTTGATGCCTCGGAGAATTTAATGCCTATGAGAATTTAATGCCTATGAGAATTTAATGCCTAGGAGAATTTAATGCCTAGGCAGATGGTAGCAGTTAGACTAATAGAAAGGACATAGAGAGAGAGAGAGAGAGAGAGAGAGAGGAGAGAGAGAGAGAGAGATAGAGAGAGAGAGAGAGAGAGATGGATGTAATTATCACATAGCTTCAGGTGTTGGGCATCAGTAGTACACATGTTAGATGTACCTTGTAGGTGGGGAGGGTGTAGGTGGGGGAGGGGTGTAGTGTGGGTGGGGGAGGGTGTAGTGGGTGGGAGGGTGGTAAAAGTGCGGGTAAGGGAGAGAAATGGATGTGTGTACGTGGGTCCGTTAGGGGCAGTATAGACACAACGAACTGTACACAAGAAGCCAACGTGACCGGCACTGCACTTGGCCGCCTTCATTTCCTCAACTTTCAAACCAAACATCCAGTTACAATTAGGTGTATTGGGCATGCCTCGGGATCGATCCATTGACCCTTAAAACAGGAGGTGACCGCTATACCATTCAGTACCCAATTTTAAGTATGTATGTATGTATGTAAGTATGTATGTAATGTATGTATGTATATATGTATGTATGTATGTATGTCAGAAAAAAGCTTCCTCGAACCCTTGACCTTAAGCATTAATTTGGAAAATATTTTACACCACACGCCAAGCTGCCCAAAGTGGCCCCGAAAATCGTTCTCTGTCACGACAACTTGTAGCTCTCTCTCTCTCTCTCTCTCTCTCTCTCTCTCTCTCTCTCTCTCTCTCTCTCTCTCTCTCTCCAGTGACCCCGTGTGAGAGAGAGAGAGGAGTAAGTCCACCAAAAGCCTTATTATCCTTATTAAATAACATAGCAATAGTCACCTTTAACTGTGCCTTTATAAATATTAACATACTCTTGAACTATGACCCTCGTGACCAACACTGTAACAGGTGCTTGGTTTTCCCTTATGTTTCACCCAGTGACCAGCTGGTGCCTGCTGTATCCTCCGAGCTGTTTAAGTTAGCCATCCTAGGAAAGAAATTCTCAAAGGGATAAAATATAGGAAAGAAAATTCTCAAAGGAACAAAATCTCATAGGAAAGAGAAATTCTCCATGGGATAAAATCTCCAAGGGATAAAATCTCCAAGGAATGAGAAATTCTCCAAGGGATATTATCTCCTAGGAAAAAAAATTCTCCTGGGCATTACACCTAACCTAACCTAACCTAACTGCCGTACCTAATTTCCGTACCTTACCTTACGTAACCCACCCAGGTAGCGTTAGGGTGTCTAATCTTCAGGTGACCTTACGAGACCAGGGGCAACACGAGGCCTTGATCACCAGAGCGGGTTAAGTGTGTTGAAGGCCGCAGCCACTTGCAGGCCGTGGGCAGCTGGGTGGGGTGTGTGTGGTGGGTGGGGTGTGTGTGTGGGGTGTGTGGTGGGTGAGGGGTGTGGGTGGGAGGGTGCGGGGTGTGTGGTGGTGGGTGTGTGTGTGGTGGTGGTGGGTGGGTGCGTAGGTGGGTGAGGTGTGGAGGGTGGTGTGTGGTGGTGGTGTGAGGGTGTGTGGTAGGTGTGGGTGTGTGGTGGTGGGTGAGGGTGTGGTGGGTGGGTGAGGGTGTGTGATGGTGGGTGAGGGTGGGTGGTGGTGTGGCACATGTGTGTGGGTGTGGTGGTGGTGGTGTGTGGTGGTGGTGTAGGTGTAGTGGTGGTGGTAGTAGTAGTGGTGGTGTAGTAGTGGTGGTGGGTGTGTAGTAGTAGTGGTGGTGGTGCAGGTAGTAGTAGTGGTGGTGGTGTAGGTAGTAGTAGTGGTGGTGGTGCAGGTAGTAGTGGTGGTAGTGGCACTGATGGCTCCTGCGTTGGCTGGCGGATACCCGTTTCCTCTACACCGCCCAACCCGTCCATCCTACCGGTAACATAACGCCCACACTCCCAGTCTACCCACACCCATTATAACCCCACCCCACCCTGACCTATCGACGCCCACTCTTCAATTTCCTGTTACCTATCAAGCCAAGCTACAACGTGTGCACCCGTAACACAATCACGCCCATCATCCTCACGTTGGTGTCCTCACTCAATTTACACCTACCATCTTCCCTTACCTGGCCTTGTTGATTCCGGGAAAGAAAGGGAGAGAGAAAAGGAGGAATGGAATGAAGGCAAGAGGGAAGACAGAAAGGAAGGAAGGAGGGAGAGAGGGAAGGAAAGAAGGAAGGAAGAAAGAAAGGAGTAGTGAAGGAAAGAAGGGAGGAAGAGGGAAGGAAAGGAGGGAGGGAAGGGTGAAGATGTGATTATCCAGGGTGTTTCCATTTGCAACCCGCATGGCCACTTAGTGCAGCTTGTGAATGAGGAACCCACTGAAGGTTTTAGTTGGTGCGTTTGTTTACACTTGCTAGTCTCTCAGGCGGCTTTTGCACTTGTTACAATACCATATTTACTGTACATACCCAGATCTGGTGAAAGGTAGTGTGTGTGTGTGTGGGGGGCAGGTTCTGTAGGGGCATACAAATTATTTCCCCTTATACACACACACACACACACACACACACACACACACACACACACACACACACACACACACACACACAATTCACAGCTGACTGACTGGGATGTTTTTTTTTGCTGTTTCAGTGCCTCATCCTTTCCGCTTAGCTGACCTGCCCCTCCACCACCCACATCCTCCCCCTCTGGCGTTCACTCGTCCGCCTCGCTCACCCACCCGTTCCACCCACCGCCCACCCTCGTGCACCTGCTATTTCCTGCCGCCCTGACACTCCCTTGACACCCGCCCATCACGCCCGCCCGGCCACTCCTCTTTCAGACACCAGGCCGCCACTCCCATCCGCCCACAGGCTCATACCTGTCCTTCCACCCACCCACCACGACTACTACCGCCCATCCACCCACACCACTACCACCCTACCCACAACCACCACCTTTCCCACAACTACCACCGTCACCATCATCACTACTCTCTCTCCACCACCACTACCACCACCTCCCTCACCATCACCAGTTTTCACTTATTAATTAGACAGATTTAAAAAAAATAGACTTGTTATTGTTTTTAATGTACATTGGAGTGTTTAAGTGGCCAGCGTCTTCAAGTAACAATGTTCTTTAAGTCAGTGCGATATGAACACTGGATGATAGCTTGAAAAATCATGAAATAGAATTGTAATTAGATTTAGTATTTTTTATATAACTGGGATAAATGGATATGATACTCGCTTATAATCATCTGGGTCGATGGTCTCACCCAGGTGTATGGTCAGTCAATGGTACCTAATGTTACAGTTGGGGAAATGAAGGTTGTCGAGTGCAGTGCCGTTCATAGTCTCCTTTTGTGACAAAGACCTAAATGTCATCTTGCTGTGTCCACACTGAAATGAATATCGCAATACTGTATAGAATTTGAAAGTCACTTTATGTTTTTTATTAGAAACAGTAATGCTCGGAAGGCTGACATTTATTTGTGCTTTTAGCTTGTGTGATAATTTTAAGGTCTATTTCAGTATACTAGCTGGTAACGTATAGGGCCTGCCATACGCCCTTACACCTACAAATATTAATTTGTATTATTATTTGGTAACAAAAACATGTATAATATGCTTTAGATACCTTAATAACTTGTAATAATAACGCGGGAAGTTAGGCTAGCTGATGTTGATGATGATGATGATGACGAGGATGAGGATGGTAATGATGAAGATGATGATGGTAATGATGATGATAAAAGAAGATAATGATGATGAAAAAAGTATTGATGTTGATGATGAAATACCAAGGATGCGAATAACAGGTCATAAGACAATATTAATGGATTACACGCCAATAAGATCATTCCCAGATAGACGATTTCTTCCCACATGGACGATTATGGCTAAAATCTGTCCGTACATCACAAATTCCATTAGAAATAGTGTTTTTATTATAGGGATAAAGTATGAATTCTATTAGGAATAATAAATTACAACAAATTATATTAGGAATGTTTTATTATACAGATTACTGACTATTTCCCCCCAACTCCTGACCTAAGTACCTCACTAAGGGAGGCTGGTTTGGGTTAGGGTAGAATGGGTTGGGTTAAGCCAAGTTAAATTGGGTTAGATTGGTTGAGTTAGATTATGTTAGGTTAGTTTGATTTTGAATATATTAACTTAGGTTAGATCTGCTCAGTTAAAGATGAATTATCATAAGAACTTAAGAATGGAGGAAACTGCAGCGGGCCTATTGGCCTATACTGGGCAGTCCCATTTACACCCAACGTGGACAAGATAACTCTTGATAAAACCAGTTGCCTCTGAAGATGTCTTGAATAAAGACGAAAGCTAAGGTGCTCCTGTGTTTCCCTTTTTTCTGTGTGGTGTACACGTGTGCTTGTGGTGTGGTGCCTCGTGCAAGAGGACGAGTCTGAGTGGTTCTCCAGTTACCGTGAGGACCACCACCTCCACCACTATCTCCAACACCTCCATTACTACCTCCACCATCACCATCACTACCACCTCCACCATCACTACCACCTCCACCATTACCTCCACCATCACCACTACTTCCACTGCTACCTTCACATCACCTCCACCACTATTACCACCACCTGTTCACACACACACCTGCACCCGAGCTCCTCAGTGTTTACACAACATTCATACTTCCCAAGCTCACCTATGCCTCCCCCACCTGGTCTTCCTCCCTAAATGCCACACAACGTAAACACCTAGAAAAAGTGCAAAAGAGGGCATGCAAGATTATTCTCTCCCCTTCCTACTCCACATATCACAGCGCTTCAACACACTATCCCGGCCTCACTGACCATCACCACACTTTCATCTGCAAATTTGGTAAGAAGCTTTCTGGCTAATCATCCTCGACACCGCTCATACTACCACCTGAGATCCCTAGCCCGAGAATTGCTGTTCGACACCACAACCGCATCCAGCCCATACGTGCACGAACTGATCGCTATAAGAACAGCCCAGTCCCAACCATTGTAAAAATTATCAATAACTTGTAATAAACCAGTGTATTCACTCCCAGTAAACACTACTCCTTGCACTGTCACTATGTTGAAATGAACTATAGTTTGAGCTTTTCCCCATCTAGGTATTATATATCTTATTTGTATCACTTATGTTACTTGTATATTATTTGTAATTCGAAACCCATTCCCCAAATATGTAACTGTATATTTTCAGCTTTCTGGCTGCCAAGCTCTTTCAATAAACCGTTAATTATTATTATTATTATTATTATTATTATTACACACCATTCTTCACCTTCACTCTTCAATCAATGCTAATCTCTCTATCTTTCTCTTTTCAGGTAAGCCTCCCGTCTCCACCTTCACCTCCCACAGGCAGGTGTCGACCGAGGATAATCACCACCACCACCTCAGGTACCGGTATGCAGATGAGGGCAGTTTCTGAGACCCGACTGAAGGTACGAAATTTACCTGCTTAAACAAGTGAAGTCAGGAAACAAGACGTGCACTGTAATCCATTGTTGTTTCTGTGCTGTGAGGTTTGTTATTGTGTGTTATTACAGAAAAAATATGTAATTTGGTGTTATTTAATGTTGGTGATCCATGAAAGGAGAGTAGGTTTGTTGTTGTTGGGGGACGACTGGATGAATCGGACTGTGAGTAGTAGAGATGAGTGTGTTCTCTCTCTCTGCTCATTGGCCCTCACCCCCCATCCCTCATTGCCTCCCCCTCACCCTCACACCATCTCAGTGCCCCCACCCCAGCCTCCCCCACCTCACACCCATCTCCATCATCTCATTGCCTCCCCCCTCACCTCATACACCTCATCTCTCATTGCCTCTCCCTCACTCTCCTCATTGCCTCCCCCACCTCACACCTCTCATCTGCCTCTCCCTCACCCCATCACCTCACCCCATCCCATTGCCTCCCCCCACCCACACCCTCATCTCTCATTGCCTCTCCCCCCACTCTCACCCCCTCACATCATCTCTCATTGCCTCTCCCCCACCCTCACCCCATTGCCTCCCCTCACTCCCTCTCTCATCCTCTCCCCACTCCCACCCTCACACCCCCATCCTCTCATCCTCACCCCTCTCCTCCTCACTCTCATTGCCTCCCCCACACCCCCCTCACCTCTCATCTGCCTCTCCCCACCTCCTCACACCCCTCATTGCACCTCCTCACCCCCATCTCTCATTGCCTCTCCCCCTCACTCCCCACCTCATCTCTCATTGCCTCTCCCCTCACCTCACCCCATCCCCATTGCTCCCCCCCACCCCATGGCCCCTCCCCCCACCCTCACACCCCATCTCTCATTGCCTCTCCCCCACCCTCCCCACCCCTCATCTCTCATTGCCCCCCCCCTCCCTCACCCCCCATCCCACTGACCTCTCCCCCCCCCTCACACCCCCATCTCTCATTGCCTCCCCCCCTCCACCCCCATCTCCCATTGCCTCTCCCCTCCTCCACCCCCATCTCTCATTGCCTCCCCCACTCCCTCACACCCCCATCTCTCATTGCCTCTCCCTCACCCTCACACCCCATCTCTCATACGCCTCCCCTCACCCTCATCTCTCATTCCTCCCCCCCCACACCCTCATCTCTCATTGCCTCTCCCCCTCACACCCTCATCTCTCATTGCCTCTCCCCCTCACTCCTCACACCCTCATCTCTCATTGCCTCTCCCCTACCCTCACTCTTCACTGACCTGATTTCCTTAATGGTCAGAAACATGAACCTTCTTCCTCTCCTTATGAGATAATTCTACAGGAAGCTTCGTCTGGCGGCCCCATGGCAATTGAAAGGGTCCTTCTCAAGTCCTGTGATCGTGAATGGAGGCGACCTTCACTTGCTTCTGGTCGGTAAATGGGTAAATTGGCTTGTGAAGGATGCTGACCGGGTTTTGTTCCTTCTTCATCTCATTTAGTTATAAGTTAACGAATCATTTTCTTTGCGAGTTTTGTTAGTTTTTTGTTTTATCAGTTTATGTTTATTTGTGTTTTATTTCAGTCTTTAATTTCTTCGCGTTAATTGTTTTTGTATTCCACTTTATTTAATTTGTTTATTTATTATTATTATTATTATTATTATTATTATTATTATTATTAAGTTTACACCTGTTCTTAACACTCAAATTTGGTCTGAGGTTGAAATGTCTGTCTGAAGGTAAAAACTAAAGCTCCACCAAGCAACGTTATCGCCCGCCTGGCACCTCCTCCCTCTTTCCACCCGCCTCTTCCTCCCTTCCTCCTTTCTCCCACTCGACTATTGGAGACAGAAGCATAATAGAGTAATTTTAATAAGTCAAATAACTGTAATTAAAAGAACGGAAAGAGACGAGAGAGTAGTAAAGCTTATTATTATTATTATTATTATTATTATTATTATTATTATTATTATTATTATTATTATTATTAACCGCAGTAAATTAAGTTATCCTAGGGGGTTAGTTAGCTAAGGTTAGATAGGTTATGTTAAATTACGGTAGATTAGGTTAAGATAGGTTAGGATATATTGGGCAAGAATAGCTCAGCTCAGGTTAGGTTAAGTTAAGGTAAGTTAAGTCAGCGTAAAACTGATCAATATTAGCCCAGGTAACAACAAAAGAAAGAATTACACCACAACCAACACCTGTTAACGCAAGCACCAACAACCTGCATAACCTAGACCAAACAACCCCTGGCCCTAGACTAAACTATCCTAACCACCTGATGACCTCGTTATTAAAGCGGCGGTGATGACAGGAGTAAAGAATGGTTTGTTGTGTTAGAGGCAGACGATAATGACCAGGGTGTGTTGTTGATCTTGTGTATATAACAGTGATAAATGCCCTGTGTGTGTGTGTGTGTGTGTGTGTGTGTGTGTGTGTGTGTGTGTGTGTGTGTGTGTGTGTGTGTGTTATTAATGAATTCATGTATGATATTTCTTGATAGTTTATGTATGTAGCCGTGTGTTATGTATACTGTTTGTTGGTAGCGTACATATGTATGTTTAGCCTTTATAATCATGTATACTATGTTGTGTTATTGTGTATACATAATTATGTTTATAATTAACATCTATTTTCGATATAACGTAATTATAGTAAAACATGTTAGCTTAAACATTATTACTTGCTGCCAGTATATACGCCTCTCTGTTTATGTATGTATATCTCTTTAGGATTTAATGATCGTGTATGTCCTCATTATTTTGTTGTTTACGCCTGAAGGATAACCTCGCTATGGAAATTGGGGAGTGTAAATCGTCCCCCTGCACAACTTTTGAGGCGTTTAGGAGGTCCTCGTCTATGATGTTCGAGTGTGTGGGCGTGGCGAGGACTCTGGCGGGGGAAAATAATAGTGTGGTGGTTGGTACGGCTCTTTTAGATCAAGCCCTCAGTCTAACTCCCGGGGTCTGTAACTTTCAGACCCCGGGAGTTAGACTGAGGGCTTGACTTTTCTACGGGAGGATATTGAACGTTACACGCGGTAGTAGAGGAGGAAGTGGGGGAAGGAAGGAAGGAAGGAAGGAAACCCCAGGAAGAGGAAGAGGAGGAGCTTGAAGGAGGAAGAAGACAAGGATTGGGACACCATTCGCCCGCCCGCCCGAACACATTAGCATATAACGGTAGGAACCACACGCGCTGTTGCCACACACACACACACACGACAGTACTCACGCGCTAGTGCCAAATCTAACCTCTCCCCTCCCCCATTTCCTCCCTCTTTCCTTCACTCATATATTTGGCCATTTTAAAGCGGCGAGTTTGTTTATCTTCCAGAACGTAAATAGAACAGATGCTCAAAAGTTCGTTTGTAGAGGAAATGGTGACTGAATTTAGGTTATTTTATAGAGTTTACTGCAGAAAGATCATCTTTTTTGTGTTTTATTTGGTATTTCCGTCTGAGAAGTGGAGGGGGGGGAGAGGTGGAGAGTTGTTGTTATGATGTTATTAATGCGCGCGCTTCAACGACTAAGCCCTTTAAGCGAGTAACTAGGCCAGCAATTACACAATTACTTCAGCAATAAAAAACTTATGATAGATAAGGGAGCGGTGTGTGTGTGTGTGTGTGTGACCCCCAGCTCCCCCATCCCCCACGTGACCCTGACCACCACGCGCCACTATTGTGTTGATGACCCACCCAGGCCTGTTGTGGATGGGGAGGGTCTACTAAGGACATGGGCAGGGGCAGTCGGCAGAGACAGTTTACCTCTGGCCTTCTAGGGTCATTCTTGCCACCTTTGGTAATTAGTTCAGGTAATAACATTTTACTGAACCTCGCTAACTTCCTCTTTTTCTTCTTCCTCTTCCTCTTCCTTCTTCCTCTCATTCTTCTTCACTTTTCTTATTGTTGTCATTTTATCTTTGTATCCTTTTCTTCCTTTCACAGTATTTTTTCCTTTTTCATTAATTTCTGTTTTCTTCTTCAGTCGCTGCTTCCCACTAACTCTCGGCCTTCATATTCTTCTCCATGTTATCCTTCAGCTGTTCCCTTTCTTGAATTGCTCCTGTCTTCCTCCTCTGTCTCTTTCTCTCTTTCTTCCATAATTTTTTCCTTGTCTCGTTGTACTCAAGTTTTCCAATCCTTTTCTTTTGCCTTTTTTCTCTTTCTTCATCATTTAATCTCAGATAATCTGAAAAAACCCAAACTCACTAACAAAGAACCCAAGCTCACTAACAAAGAACCCAAACTCACTAACAAAGAACCCAAGCTCACTAACAAAGAACCCAAACTCACTAACAAAGAAAGAACCCAAGCTCACTAACAAAGAACCCAAGCCTACTAACAAAGAACCCAAACTCACTAACAAAGATCCCAAACTCACTAACAAAGAACCCAAATCACTAACAAAGATCCCAGACTCACTAACAAAGAACCTGCAAGCCTTACTAACAACAAAGAACCCAAACTCACTAACAAAGAACCCAAGCTCACTAACAACAAAGAAACCCACTCTCACTAACAAAGAACCCAAGCTCACTAACAAAGAACCCAAGCTCACTAACAAAGAACCCAAACTCACTAAACAAAGAACCCAAGCTCACTAACAAAGAACCCAAGCTCACTAACAAAGAACCCAAACTCACTAACAAAGAACCCACTCACTAACAAAGAACCCAAACTCACTAACAAAGAACCCAAACTCACTAACAAAGAACCCACTCTCACTAACAGTTAAGAACCCAAGCTCACTAACAAAGAACCCAAGCTCACTAACAAAGAACCCAAGCTCACTAACAAAGAACCCACTCTCACTAACAAAGAACCCAAGCTCACTAACAAAGAACCCACTCTCACTAACAAAGAACCCAAGCTCACTAACAAAGAACCCAAACTCACTAACAAAGAACCCAAGCTCACTAACAAAGAACCCACTCTCACTAACAAAGAACCCAAGCTCACTAACAAAGAACCCAAACTCACTAACAAAGAACCCAAGCTCACTAACAAAGAACCCAAACTCACTAACAAAGAACCCAAGCTCACTAACAAAGAACCCACTCTCGCTCACAAGCAACTCACGTCAACAAACACAGACATGATCACAATCACTTTAAGTGGCCACTACAACTCGGTGACGAGCCTTACACCTCAATCAAAACAAACCTGACCCACGTGTGTGTGTGTGTGTGTGTGTGTGTGTGTGTGTGTGTGTGTGTGTGTGTGTGTTTGTGTGTGTGTTTGTTCCTTGGGTATAAGTAATGAGTTGATGTTATTAAATAAGGAGGAAAGATGATAGAAGGTGTTAATAATGCTCATGATATTGATGATGATGATGATATTATTATTATTATTATTATTATTATTATTATTATTATTATTATTATTGTTGTTGTCAAGTTCACCCAATAAAGGCGGCTGCACTTTGGGCAGACTAACTGGAGGGTGGTGGTGGTAGTGATGGTAGTAGTAGAAATAGTAGTAGCAATGCTAGTAGAAGTAGTATTAGGATCTTTAATTTTAAGGTAATAAAATGGCGGCCAAGGTGTGGCTATTGGGGGGGGGGGGATGGAGGCCATGTTAAAAAAAAATAGTAGTAGTAGTAGCCCTTCTCTCTGCTTAGGTCTGCAATGCTTTGCCTCGGAACGAGATCGTCGGCCCCAAAGTCAACAACAGTTGCAGATAATGACTATGAGGCAACACTTAATGATTCCCTCCATTTAAAAAGAAATATAATTAAGTATTAGTAGTAGTAGGAGTAGTAGTAGTGATGATGGCAGTAATTGTAGTACGTTCCAGTGTGTGTGTGTGTGTGTGTGTGTTGAACACCTTCCACCTCCTAGGTAATCGCCATTATTATCGCGACAGAGGAGGGCGCCACTTACCTGCTGTTTGTGTTGAATCTATTTTAGCCGCACCCACCGAGACTGATGTTCCTACCATTGGAAATAGCAGCAGTGACGTAGAAGACGAGCAAACGTTCGTCAGGTGTATTTTCCATACATGGATTCTTGTGGTATGGAGAAGAACGCCAGGCATCTTGACTGATCGTTCGTGCTGGCGTTATTTTTATATTTCGGGGTTGAGTAAGTCGTCATTCCCTGCCTGGTGATTGATGATGCAGCGGTCATTACTGCGTTCATCAGTGTTAGGTCATTAATCCAGCACTATGTTGACCCAGCACACCAGGAACTCGTCAGTATAGGTCTTCATAGTGTGTGTGTGTGTGTGTGTGTGTGTGTGTGTGTGTGTGTGTGTGTAAATAAGATGTTTATCGCATATGTACATGTACATAAATTTTTCATAGTTGTGTGTAAAGAAGTCGAATAATGCGTATCAGTTTGTGTACTGGTGTAAATATAACGTTTTAGTGTGTATTTGTGTATAAAGTCAACGTTTATAATACTGCATGTGTCTGTATATGAAAATGAAGACGCTTTCTGAGTGAGCCCAAGAGCGGCATCTGAACCTTTAATACAATAGGAATCACATGTCCTCTTTCTGGCGGGGTGTCTCGCTCATACTGTTATATACAAGGTTATTTCCACAAGGTGACCTACATGACGGCCGGGGGTGGGGGTGTCAGTCACACACGCTACAGTTCTATCACCCTTACATAACGGAATGAATGTCGCGTTAATGAGAGAAACAGAGAGGATTTTCGTACCAATTTGCAGTCCATGGCAGGTGATAAACGTCTATACGCGATCTTGGGGTTCTTACCCTAACCCCCGCCGTGTTGAGTCAGTCCTCTGTGAAATTGCTTGTGCCAGGAAGATATTAGCACCTGCCGCCACGTACCTCATCACACGCACAGTATATAGCTGGAATTCATCTCCACGAAGCCAAAGTTTTGCCCTTCATTATGTTAATTCAGAAAGAACAGTTCAGATAACCTGTAGATCCAAATACAGTCTTAAGAGATTTCCAAATACCCTGTAACTGTATAATTTTTGGTCACAATCAGTGCACATTCGCACAGCAATAAAATAATGCAACACTTCAAAGGAGAGAACTTAAATTATAAACGGTAGTGTAGCGGATGTAGTGTAAGATGTGGATACTCCTTATTCGAAGGCTCTAGTGCGTCCTGTGAGTCAGTCGTAATATAAGATCTAATAATGGTTATTAAGCTCCCAGAAGGTAACGCCAGCTAATAGTCCTCGAATTTAACTTTGCTTCTCCTACTGCGAAATTGTATGAGGAGGTTGGAGCCACGTACATTATTCTCGAGAGGGTTTGGTTTCTGTGAAGCAGAGAGAACGTCAGATGAATAAAATATAAAAATAATATCGTCTCCCACAAAGCCAGAAGGACCGAGCGAATCAAAAGGAAAATAGGATTCGTTTTTGTTGTCTGATTTTTTACATAAAAATAATAGTACATCGGTAAACCAATCTTTATTTGTCCATTAAGTTATTCGTATAGTGTACAGTACTGTAGTGCTGTTAAATGTTAAGGTATTAAGTCATCTACTACCTGCAGTGAAATACAATATTTACTAAAACAATTATTCAGTGATTGAAAAGAAAAATATTTAACTTAGTGCAACTTGTTCTGGGATAAGAATAACTAGAAGCCATATTAAACCTAACTATTTGGGGGGGGGATAGGGTGGAAAGCTTAAGGTGAACTAAGCTGGGGTGGAGATTCTTCAGGTGATTCCAAAATCCCTCAAAATTTGTCAGGGCAAGTAAATTTCACAAGTTGCCCGGAACAAGTAATGTTTCGCATAATCTGCATAGCCTGTGTGTGTGTGTGTGTGTGTGTGTGTGTGTGTGTGTGTGTGTGTGTGTGTGTGTGTGTGTGTGTGTGTGTGTGTGTGTGTGTGTCTTTCAAGTGTGAAGAGTCAGTCTTTGTTAGGTGTGGTGTGGTCCTGAGAGTGAGGATGACAGGAGTCACTGACGCAGAGTAATCGACTTCAAGAATAAAAAAAAAATATGAAGGGGAGTGTCGTGTAGTTCCTCTTTCCTTGACGGATAAGAGGGGTAGGAGGACCCGGTGCTGCCTGGTGATGTTTCTGTTGTCTCAACTGCTGAAGAAGTGGCCATTACTGGGACCTGCCTCTTCCTCCCCCTCCCCCTCCTCCTCCTCCTTTTCCTCCTACTTGCTCATCGTCCAGGAGGGGGTCGTGACAGAAAGAGAGTTTCTCTTTTGTTTTTCGCCCAGGAGAAGAACCTGGCAGCACAAGGAGCACCACTACCTCTTCCTCGTGGAGGAAGGCATGACAGAAGAGGAGTCCTTCAGAGTCACTTCAGGCAGACAATGCAACAGGCAGGAAACAAAACAAAACAAAAAGAAAAAAAAATAGCCAATAACTTTTTCTCAACTTGATACAACATTGTAGATAACAGCTGCAAGGTGTTGGGTGATGACGAAACATGAGCAAAAAGACATTGGAAGTATTACACCTTGACTCCCAGCCAGAACACAGCTGCTCACCTCTCGATATAATCAACAATTGACTGGGTGTATCACAGAAGGACGACCGTCACGAGTGTTGTAGAGTTGTGAGTAACTTTGTGATGTCGGATCATTGGCAACTTGGAGGACACGTAACCTAACCTAACCTAACCCAAACGTGACGTAATCCACCGGATAATAACGTACTTATATCGCAACGTTATCCTCTGTTGTTATATATATATATATATATATATATATATATATATATATATTATATATATATATATATATATATGTATATATATATATATTTTTTTTTTTGCTTCCCTAAGTTACCCCCTGACTTTTGGCGGGTACCTCGTGCTTCAACCTGTGCAGCGAACCCTCGTTGTGGTTAAGTCGGTTTTTCGACACATTTCCATCCTTTTCGGTGTCTGGACTTGAGTGAGGTGTTGTGTGGTCTTGAGAAGGGGAGATTATATCTCTTTTGGGATTTTCTGGTGGATGAATAGATAAGAGATTAATACAAGAAGATATTGGTAATTTGATAATTTAATAGATAATGACGCCAGTCCTTTAGTGGGAAACTGTATCTTTTTACTCGTACTTAAGTACGAGTAAAATTGAAACTACATATATTTGTACAGGGACACATTTTACAGACAGATATTCGTAGATATATCTGTAGTTGTAGATATATGTAGATACAGGTAGATAGATAGATAGATAGATAGGCAGAGAGATGGATGGATAGACAACGATTCGAATGTAAGGTGTTTCCTCCGTTGTACGAATAGAATTAACATTTAGTACTATCTGTCACCACCGGAGCCGCTTAGCACAAACCAACCAAACCTTAAAGTGACCTGATCATGGTGGCGTACAGGTCCTTTACCTTCTTCAAGATCCGCAGAAGACAAACGGGTTCCTCTTATAAGGATGTCAACAAATCTGTCAGTTGACCAGCTTGTGTGATGAGGTAGACTATCACCTTCTTGCAAGGTTCTCACGCTACACCCTGAAAAAGGAATTAATACAGTGGGTGGATGGAGTGCCCCAGGCAGTAGTGTTGGACTCGCTGCTCTTTTTATCATGAGACCACCAAGTTACTTCCCAATCTCTCGTCAGGTAGATCTCAGGTCAGGTGAATATTGTTTACGCGCGGTATTCCCAACCAATTAGTTTTGAGAGAATTACGTGGATGAGAGTATTATTGGTCGTCATGTAGAAGGTGAGTGAATGTCGTCTGTGCTATTATTGTCGTCGGAAATCTCAAGTAAAAAGTGTTGACAGAAAGAGGATGGTATTATAAGCCATGGGAATAGTGTTTGATTATACTGTAGTCTTTGGTATCAAGTGTCATTACAGTAGAAACATTGCTGATTAATATTTTAGTCCCTTGAGTATGATAACAACACCTTGAGTACGATGACAACACTTTGAGTACGATGACCTAATTCTCTGAAAAAGATAACTTATTCCCTGAAGCATTCCAAGATATTTTACTCAAGGGCTTAAGTCGTCGTACTGAAAGGGTTAAAGGAGACGAGAAGGTTACTGCCAGCTATACAAGGAGACGAATAATTTGGGACATAAAAGAATGAAAATTAAAATCTACTCTGTGAATACTGAACAAATAGCAGACAAATCCATATGTAACTTGTATCAAAATTATAGAATCTTAGTGTAAATAACTCAATGACAAAAACAATCTGATGACAACAAAATATTGTATGTATTGATGAACAACGATCAAATACCTACTGTGTAGTCTAAGTAGATGAGAACGTTAGTGTGAGCCATACAAGGGGGTGGCGGCGTGTAATGAAACAAAGATATTTAGCAAAAACCTAACCTAACCTAACCTAACCTAACCTAACCTAACCTAACCCCTACCCTACCCTAACCTAACCTAATCTAACCTAACCTAACCTAATCTAATCTAACCTGTCATATCTCGTGTAGTGAAGTGTGACATCTAACACCAACTCTGAGCAGTAATTCCACATTATGCTTAGCGCTCTGTCGAGTCTTGTGTCAGAAGGAAGCGATGCTGTGCTCCTCTACCTCTTTCCTTGTCATGATTATGGGGATAGATGGATCGGTGTGTGTGTGTGTGTGTGTGTGTGTGTGTGTGTGTGTGTGTGTGTGTGCGCGCGAACTATATAATAAAATTATACTGTATACAAAGTCTTCCCGGAACTGTGGACAATTTTTTCTTCGCGTTTGTTGTTTTAGGGTAAGTAGAGCACGTTGTTATTCATGATATTTAAAGGAATTTAGGACTAGCAAGATTATTTAATATTAAAGGATTTTAGGTTTGTTCCTTAAAATCTCAAAGACGATCTTGAGTTGATGAAATTATTTGGGGGCGTAGGAGTGTGGGCAGGTCCACACACACACACACACACTACTTTACTGTCACTCGAAATCGATTATAACGATCTTCAAGCTGTGATACAATGATGATATGAGTTATTAAGGATGTCACCTAGGTTGGTGAGTTTTAAGGAGAGTAAAAAGGCCGATACAGGACCGGTATATTCGTCCACAGATGTTTCACATATGGATGGCTCCATCTAGTGCGGGAGGGGCTGCGGCAGGGTCCTTCCGGCGTTGGCGCTTGTCTGCCTCGGTTTGCAGTCGGGCTAATTCGAAAGTATTGACACCTTCTCTTGTGGTGCTCCTCCAAGTGTTACGAGGTGGAGTGATCGTCTCCCAGGTGAGGGGGTCGATTTTGCACTTTTTCATGTTTGTCTTAAGACTATCCTTATTCCTTTTCAATTGCCCGCCAGCGTTACGTTTAGTATTCGTTAGGTGACTGTAAAGTAAATACAATGGCAGTCTACTGTCGTCCATGCGGGTAATATGGCCAGTCCAACGTAGTTGTTCATGGATCATGGTAGCCTCGATGCTCTTACAGTTGGTGTCAGCGAGAATACTGGCATTTGTTCTCTTGTTTAATCAGTGAATTCGGAGGATGGAATGTAGATTACGTTCAGGAAAATTTTCAAGTACCTTGGGGTGCCTCTTGTATGTGACCTATGTCTCGCTGCCATATAGCAGGGTGGGGAGGACCACTGCTCGATATACCTGCAACTTTGTAGATAATTTCAGCTCCCTACAGCTGAAGACACAGGTACGGAGTCTGCCAAAGGCTTGAACTGCACATCTGATCTGATGATGAATCTCTTCATCGATGTCCGCGGTGGTGGACAAGTGGGAGCCGAGATACTGCAAGTGGGTAACATAAGAGAGGGTAGTACCGTTAAGCTGGATGAATGGTGGAGGTGTGGCTGAACCAGGGGCAGGCTGAAAGAGAATTTGAGTCTTATGTACATTCACCTCAAGGCCGAAGTGTGCATACTCATCTGCATAGGTGTTCAGGATCACCTGTAGGTTGCATTCAGTGTGAGCTACAAGGGTGAGGTCGTCTGCATACTGAAGTTCAGTAATGGAAGCTGCTGACACCGTTTTTCCTGCCTGGAGTCGTCTTATTTTGAAAAGATCCTTCATCCAGTACTCTATGTCCGCCCCACCGGCTAAATTGGCACGAGCACAAGTAAGAAAGGCAGCCAAGAAAATGGAAAAGAGAGTTGGGGTCAGTACACATCCTTGTTTTACCCCCATTTGGATGGGGAAGAACTCAAACTGGATGCCATTGTGCAGGACACTGCCGTTCATGCCGTCGTGGAGTTGCCTCACAATGCCGATGAATTTTGGTGGGCAGCCAAACCGGCTGAAGGCCCGCCAGAGGGCTTCCCTGTTGACAATGTCAAAGGCCTCGGTTAGGTTGATAAAGGCCATTTACAGGTCACAACGCTGTTCTCTGCACTTTTCCTGTATCTGGCGGGCAGCAAAGAATGTAGGCATAAAAGGCCTCCTTGATGTCATCCTCTGCATCCAGTATTGGGGCGTATGCACTGATGAAAAAGGGCATGACGTGAATGATTCAGTGGAACTCTGAGCGTCATGAGGCGCTCGTTGATCCCAACAGGCATTTCAGTTAGCCTGTGTGGGATGCATTGGCAGATGACAAAGCCGACTCCATAAATGCGGTTTCTCTCTACAGCAGGCTTATCCTTCCAGAAGGTATAGCCAGACCCCGTTCTGTGAGTCGATCCTCGTTTGGGGGCCAGGACTCACTGATGGCTGCTTTGTCGATGTTATATCTAGCCAGCTCTTTTGCCACAAGGGCGGTTCTTTCAGGGCGTGCATTTGTGCCAGTATTCAGAAGGGTCCTGACATTCCATGCAGCGACCATAAGAGGTTGTATAGTTTGCTTGTCAGGTTAATTCTTTAGGCAGGCTATGTTTAGGGCACCTTTTCTAGTCCCTCCCCATGTGGGGTGAGCAGAGTGGCTCCCCGAAAGGGCTGCTCAGTCGCACAGACAGGACCGGATTGCACAGCTGCCTAGATCCCAGTGCATAAACGACCTTCTTATCTATGTCGCCCATGTGCACAGTTGTGACTAGAGACTCCCGGCAGTCATCTCTGCTTGTCCCCGTCGCCATAGGGCTTTTGGGGTATAAGGGTTTGATGATGATAAGGACTATGATGAGCTGGATGATGGCTGTGCATGAGTTGATTTATGTGGTGAGGCAGGAGTGCAGACTGAAACCGCACATCTTGGCTCTCCCTTTTCCTGATCCATTGGTGCAAGTGTTGCAACGATCACTGGGAAGAGGGAGAGTTGCGATGGACTGCCGATAGCACAGTTTGTTGGGTTTCGCCTTAGTAGCCTGTCCATCATGCATTGCCTTCTTCCGCCGGTGTAGTCGTTGGGTTCCCATGTTGGTCACCTCTTCCGCCTACACTGGTGGGCCTATGCGTCGTCCCTCTGGGGCCCAGTGCTACTCCGAGATCCCCTGTTGGTCTAGCTTGGGCCCATGAGGCACCTAATTACCGTGTGTTGCCACGAAGAGCACAACAGGAGTCTTGATGGTGAAGTGGCTGTGAAATGGCAGGGGAAGACTAATGCAAGTTGTTTCCCTGTTCGCCATGAGGGCTAGCCAGCGGCGGTAGCTGAAAGCGAGAGGGAGCAAGCAGTGCTTGCGTCTTAACACTAACATAATGCTGCCACACTAGACGCATTACACCACCCTGTCCGCGCGCGCGCGCGCGCACACACACACACACACCTTTTTCTCTCTCTCACTTATACGGATGAGCGGAAAAATTACCAGTGGTATACAGCCTTAGTTGGGTATTATGTAATCTCCCCACCCACCGCCCTGGTCCAGTCCTCCTCCTCCCCACCCAAACCGGTTATGTATGCCAACTGTCCCAAGTAACGACGAACCCCATGCGGGTATACAGGCGTGTATGGTGGTGGTGTGTCGTGTGGTGCTGGTGGTGGTGGGACGTGTGGTTGGTGGTGGTGTGTGGTGTGGTGCTGGTGGTGGTGGGTCGTGTGGTGCTGGTGGTGGTGAGTCGGGGGTGTTCCGTGTATCCTGGTTGTTGTTGTGAGAGAGGTGTGGGGTGTGTTGTTTTGGGGTGGGAGGTAGTAGTAGTAGTAGTAGTAGCCCTTTTTGCATTTTACTCCGCGGAAATTCATAATATATAGACAATATTTTGCATTATACAACTGCGTCATAACCTGTGACACCATCTCATTATAAATCGACATTCCATCAGATTACTTCGACAGACTTGCAGATATTACACCGACAAGTCACCAAAATACAGTCAACCGTAGGTATGAATATGGGCGTCTTACGGTATTCGAACCCATAAAGATCTCAAACACTCTTCTAGCAGTACGACATTCCGTTTTCGATAATGTTACCGTGTATATAATGTAATATTATCAGTGTTAATAATATTTGCCCTATTGACTCGCATATTTTAATAAAATGTCTGTACAGACACACTTTGTCTTACTGTTGTGAAGCGTGTCTCGAGTATTGTTTATATGATATTCCTTTTTATGAAACATTCAAATGATACTTAATTGTTTCGAGTTTTGAACTGTTCAAAATAAAATGAAAGGTAGTGGGAGTAAAGTGCACAAAGAGGTGGTAGTAGTAGTAGTAGTAGTAGTGGTAAATATAAAACAAATTATAATAATACACAAGCACTCAAAAGAGTGGAGGGGGGGGGGTATATAATTTCCCCAATAACCCAAGAAAGTCTGGCGTAACCCAAGGCACCAGGACAATCACCTTGGTAATTAGGAGGCAGCGAGTCTTTGTACAGGTGAGGTAATTACATCACCAGACAATGGTCTCTGCTGGCTGCCTTAATTGCACTTTTAGCTGTTTATTTTGCTGAAGGCGTTAGCTTATTGAGTTAGGCTAACTAGGAAGAGTGTGTGTGTGTGTGTGTTTAGAGAGAGGGGCTGAATATCTAAATTTTCGAGGCATAATCTGTAGAGGTAGTCTCGAACAAAACCGACGCCATATTTGATGCGTTCTCACATCTCCACTTATGTCGAAAATTTATCTTAAGATTTACCCTCAAACTGGAGTCGTCAACACGCATTCAGTTGTTTCCCCTAAGCTACGAAGCAAACATGGCGTCGATATTTCACAGTGACTCTACCTTAACTAGATATGTAGACCTAGAGTACAGCACTTGTATTAGCATATAAGGAAGGAGAAATTAACTCAAGAATTTGTGAGAATCAATAGTTTGGAATTTCTAAAGATTAAATTTTGTGTTCGTTAAAGTGGAGATGTGAGACCGTTTCTAACTGGCTCATTCAAGCTAATGGCGTCCAAATTCCTCCGAGATTCTAATGTAGAGTTAATGGCGGTGTGACTTGAACGTAATTACATGCGTTTTCCTATCTTCAGTGAGGGGAAAAATTAACCGTGGGAATGAAAGTTGTTGAATGTACAGCACGCGGATTCTTTGTTTGTCCGTAAACCTTATATTCGAGACCATTCCTGACCATTTAACTTAAAGCTTATGACGGTAAAAGCTTATGGCGGCAGTAATGCGCTGAGACTGTACCGGAACTCCATACTTTTTACAGCAGTATTTATGAGGACAAATTAACGTAATTTTGATTGAGTTTTCACATTTGTCCTTTTCCCCTTAAACCGAAGCTATGAGTCCCACATTAATGGGGTCGAAATTGCTCCCAGACTCTACCGTAACATACAGTTGATGAGGAGTCTCTTGAATCTCACTGAAGGGTAAAAATTAAGTTACAAATTAACAAGTTGTCAAATATACGTCGTCATAATACTGAAAGATGAGGTCTGGCTGGATCTTTCTCGCCGCCACCGCCGCGACTGAAACAAAAGACGGTCGGGGGAGGGGAATCCGAAACTCTCACCTCCCCGACACAAGAACCTCCTCCTCCTCCCCTCCTCCACCAGCCGCCACACAAAGGATCCCACTCTCCTGCCAGGGTTGGCTTACCGTGTTTATACTTTTATTCCCAGGTTCTGGCGTCTATTGTTACGCTTTTTGTTGTTGATCGTTTTGAAATATGTTATGGTAGACGTGTTGATGAATGTTCAGGTACAGTTTTACGTACTTGTAAAAGTGTAATATAATTACAGGCACAATTGTAATATGACTACAGTTACAAAGTAAGTAGTTACGAGTTTAAATACAATTACAGGTATAATACAGGTGTAATGTAAGTACAGATACATAAATAAATACAGGTAAAGGTATATTGGAAGCATAATGTGTTGTCTAATGGTAGACCCTGCTGCCATATGGCACCACAAAAATTGTGACCAAGTCCCAGGTTGCTGATCTGAATTTCTGCCTCATTTACACACAATTGCAGGGGCTCAATTGTTTCTCTTACTTTAACACGAAATACATATATTGTTTCTCACTTTTGGTCTTGTTTTTTCATATTTGTACGTGTTTATTATTATTACTATTTTTTATTTTTTTTATTACTATTATTGTTTTTATTTATTTTTTATTTTGTTATAAATTGTATTTATTATGAATTATTATTATTATTATTATTATTATTATTATTATTATTATTATTATTATTATTATTATTGTTATTTAATTTTCGCCCCCCAGGCCCCGATGAGGGTCATTGATTTTGATTTTGCCGCTTACAGCGGCTAGTTTATTGTGCACTCCACACTCATCCTGTGAGCGGTAGCGTAAAAGGATTACAGAGTGGAGGTTACAACGGATCATAATAATAAACCCCGTTGTCAGGATATTATGGCACTGAATGTTACACAGTATTTCAATTACATTATTTGTTTAGTTCTATACATAAAGGGTAACTTATTCACAAGTGCGTGAGTACAGGCGTGTGAGGCAGTATGTCTGGCCGCACACTTTGTTATTCACATTTACGTGGGAGGTATTCAAGCACATTGTGTATTTGATTCTATACATGAGAAACGATATAGTTACTAAGTGCAAAAAAGTAGACACAATCTTAATATGTCGGCTATCTTGCCATTAGAGATGAAGTGTTGTGCCATTTCACACACAGTGTGCTTGGACCTGTCCCTAAAAGGTTCTATCTTCACACAGTCGAGGACGTAGTGTTCAAGTGTGTGGCCATATGTCTGGCCATACACTTTACAT
This sequence comes from Homarus americanus, assembly GCF_018991925.1. NCBI lineage: Eukaryota > Metazoa > Arthropoda > Malacostraca > Decapoda > Nephropidae > Homarus > Homarus americanus. The sequence goes on along the minus strand of NW_024744038.1, from coordinate 286,332 downwards.
TTAGTCTTGTTTACATCTATTTGAGGAACATACTGCCAGAGGTACTTATATCCTAACCTTAATCTAGCGGTTACAACATCTTGTTATCTAGTGATCTTGTTACTTGCTCCATATACATGTTTCACTTGATACATTTCATCATGGCAAACTATGGATCGACTAGTGCCTATTTGCACTTGTCTACTTGCGTCAAATTCATCAATAAGGTCTTTCCTAATTACAGTTTTAAGGGTTCTTTTTGACAGACCCAAATTGTATTCAACAGTGACTTTGTTAGACGCGAGTTTGGCGAGGGCATCAACTCTGTCATGTTTTATGAGGCCTATGTGAGAGGGGATCCACAACAGTTCGACCTTGACACCCTGGTCAACAAGGTACGCATATTTGTGTCTGGCTTCAGAGACAAGCGCGTGAGGTGAGGGTGTCAAGGGCAAGTAGTGAGGATAGAGAATCATTGATGATGAGACTGTCAGTAACAGTGGTTTCAATGAATTTAATAGCTGTGAGTATGGCAACTAATTCAGTTTGTAGAGTGGATGCCCAGTTGTTAATTCTAACTCCTTTCTCAATTATATTACCGTCAGGTTGAGTCACTACAATAGCACTTCCAGCCCTCCCACAGGCGGTGTTAAGAGATCCATCAGTGTAGATGGTCTGTGTGATATTATCATCAGTCTGTAGGGTGTATATGTGTTCAAGAGGCCTCACTTTGGCAGTGTGTTGGAGATAAATACTTTGTATAATTATTTTTTTAGGCGGATACGTCGGTATTGTGATATCTAAGAGAACTGTCCGCCAGGGTGGCAGGAAGCGCTGTTGTGTCTCAACCTTGTACCGGTGGTCTAGTCCAAACATCTTCATATGTGTAGCTGTAGTTTGGATCCATTTAGACTCACCAGTCCCATGGTTCATACATTCTAGCAATTTTAAGGAAATAATGTTATCAGGGTCACCACGCAGAAGCCTCAGGGCTATGAGGTTGACTTCAGTTATTCTGTCTTTAACACTAGGTATACCTACAGTAGTTCTTTCCTCATATTAAGTACTTTAGTGCTCATGGGACAGCCTAGGATAATTCTGAGGGCTTTATTTTGCATTTTCTCGAGCTTGTCAATGCCTTTCCTGTCACGAAGGACCAGGGCTGGTGCGTGGTAATCTATCAGAGATCTTATATAGCTTAGGTACATTGTTTTAACAATTCTAATATTAGCACCATAATGTGGCCTGTACCCCGCTACACTTCTAGGAGGTTTCAGTCTATCTGTACATTGGCGGGTTAGCTGTTGTATGGCAGGTAAGGTACAAGGGACGGAGACACCAAGATATTTAAAAGAAAAAACATAGTCAGTGACCTGTGCCCGGGTGGGCTAATCCCTGTTAAAAACATATACAAGTACAGGTATAAGAACAGGTACATTACATCGGTGAAATTTGCAGGGCATAAAGTTTTGTTTTAAGGAAGGGTCGTATGATTATTTTTTTAAATATTTATTTTTATTTTTTTAAGGGAGGACCACATTTTTTATGATTTGAGGAGGACCACGTGATGAATTTTAAGGTCTTGTGTGTTTTTTTTGTGGATGTAAAGGTATTTTTACAGGAGGGATAAAAGACGTCTAAAGGTTTAACTCTCTTTAAGGGAGAATATTTAGGTAAGAGAAAAAAGGGGGGTTAAAGTGAAGGGAGAGATAAAGGAATATTTAATGGTGATATTTAAGGGAGGGACAAAGGGAGATCACTAGGAACCTCTATAACGGTATGGCGACTTTCTCCTGGTGGTGATGGGAAGAGGAAGGGAGGGTAGTGTGGAGGGAGAGGGGAGAAATGAGGGAGGGGGAGGAGAGGAAGAGGGAGGGAAGGAAGGAAGAAGGTATGGACGGCAGAGAGAGAGAGAAAGAGTAAATTTAGCCAACCTTTGATCTCCTCAGTCATCTCCCGGAACGAGCGAGGGCCGTCTCTTCCACCCTCCCTGGTGAAACTGACTCTCTCTCTCTTTTCTAAACCCACAAATTCACTGTTTCTACAATCTCTCTCTCTCTCTCTCTTCTCCATTTTCTTTTTGTCTTTATTTTTATTATTCTCACTGTTGTTCTTGTTCTTCTATATTTTGGTCAACGAAACGATTTCATTTGTGGAAAGAAGAGTTGTGATTGGTCGAAGATATTGGATAAAAAACTTTCCAGTGCTGTGATTTGTCGAAATATTAGGCTAAAAACGTTTCGAGTGTTGTGATTGGTCGAACATGTTGGGTTAAAAATGTTTTGAGTGCTTTGGTTGTTCGAGGGTGATGGCCTCAAAAAGTTTCGAGTGCTTTCAAGACTGGTTGAAGATTGTAACCTCAAAATGTTTCTAATGTTGTGATTGGTCAATGTATAAGGGTCAAGATATTTGTATATACGTGGATTCAACATTGGTCATTGAAGGGAATTGTAGCTCAAGGGTTTAAATTGTGGCTACAGAGAGAGAGAGAGAGAGAGAGAGAGAGAGAGACCTGGAATCCCTCGACCGATACCAAGAAATGCTTCAGTATTCACGGTACGAGAACTAGCGAAAGTACTGTACCTCCCCCTCTCTCTCTCCTCCCTCCGTCTACCCTCCCCCCCTCCCCACTCTCACCCCCCCCCCTCCCCGAGCTGAAACTACTTGGGTAACCCTCGTGGTTCAGTGGTAACGTGTTCGGCTTGGAACTTTCAGGAACGTAGTTCGAATCCCGATTATGAGGTGCTAGGGAGTAGAGAAATCTTAGTAGGTAAGGGCGATGTTTGTCATATAGGGAGGAAGAGGAAGAAGAGATGAATATGAGGAGGTGGAGGAGAGAGAGAGAGAGAGAGAGAGAGAGAGAGAGAGAGAGAGAGAGAGGTTGGGAATATAGGGACATACGAGGAGAGAGTGAGACGGGGAGAGAAAGTGAAGGAGAGACAGACTGACAGACAATCATAGATCAAATAACTGACACATCAAATAACACGCAGGCAGACAGATCAGGTAACACAGACAGACAGACAAGACACAGACAGACACAGGTGCCAGGAACCAAGAAGGCAGGCTGTGTTGTATGTGACCTTGTTGGGACAGGGCCGACAGAGGGTGCCAAGCATGGTGGCACCCTGGCGTGACACCTCCCTCTCTGCCTCATAATACTGTCGCTCGGAGGTTACACAGATGTCAACGGGTGCTTACAGGTGCCATGAGGTGTTAACAGGTGCAAGGAGATGCTAAAGGTGACAGGGGGTGTCAACAGGAGCTAACAGGTATAAGGAGCTGCCAACGGTTGTTAACAGGTTCAACAGGTGCAAGCAGGTGTAAGGAGATGTCATCGGGTGCCAACATGTGTCATAGGTGCCAATAGCCATTAGGAGGCATCATCGGGTGCCAACTCGTATGGACAGTTGTCAAAAGGTGTCAGAACGTGCCAAGCGCTGTCAACAGATGGTGTGTCCACAGCTGCCAGGAGTGCCAACAGGTGTCAGCAGGTGCCAGGAAGTATCCATAGGGGCCAGGAGATAATGAGTGAAGCACCTGTGCTTCCCAACGGGTGTGAGTCGGCTGATGGCCTTGTACGACATACAATAACTAGATGATACACAGGAAACATTGTTTGACGTGTGTGTGTGTGTGTGTAATAATAATAATAATAATAATAATAATAATAATAATAATAATAATAATAATAATTAACGGTTTATTGAAAAAGTTCTGCAGCCCGAAGGCTGAAAATATACATTAGACAAAAATGACCTATTACATACAAAGACATGGGGTGGGTGGGTTGTTTAACAAAAGCTTTCATTACTAAAAGGAGAAGGAACAATGATTGAACATACAAATTATTATAGTTTACAGTTGATGGTCGAGGCTGGTCTCTTGCACTACTGTGTGAGGTCACGTAGGCCACACGGTGCAGTAACTCGTCCTTAGATGTTGACATGAAGGACCTCACGTGGTCATGGAGACACAGGGTGGTGTGGTGTTCACGTGGTGTAACTCGTCCTCGGGGGTTGACATGAAGGACCTCACGTGGTCATGGCCCGTGTGGTGTGGGGTGGTGTCACAGTACCTCACTCTCTGCTAGGTGGTGTTGTGTTATCTCGTAGTCAGGTGTAAAGCCGACCCACTGTTGTTCCTTGGGTGGACTGATTAACACCGCCTGGTCAGAAGATGGTGGTCGGTTCCCAGGGGTGCCTATCTCACTGGTAGGTCACGGCTCTCACTGGTACTGTCTAGTGCTGAATTCACTGGCTTAAACACTGTTCACCACTGTTCAACACTGATCCCACTTCTTTCCGAAACGAAATTGTCACTATTGATTATGTTGATATCCCAGTGGTGAGGATGGGTCGGGGAGAGGGACTTGGGGAATGGGCCGAACATTGGTCAAGTGTGTGTGTGTGTGTGTGTGTGTGTGTGTGTGTGTGTGTGTGTGTGTGTGTGTGTGTGTGTGTGTGTGTGTGTGTGTGCGCATTAGGTACGTAACTCACACTTCAATTATCCATCCTTTATTCTATATATCTATCTATATCTATCTACTTATTTATATATCTATCTCTCACTTACCAGTTCGACACCTCCCCCCCCCCACACACCAACTCGTTAATAGCCTGTATATTCTTACCTCGCCGATTCTCCTTTTGTATTGTAACTACGGTTAAAAATTTTGTTTACATGAGCGTCTCCCTCCCACACCTCCTTATGTTATAATATTTACCATTTATATCTCGTGTTTATTTCACCTTACGGCTGCTGTACTTGTGACTAAATCGGTCACTCTTATTTGTTTATTATTATTATTACACACTAGAGACCACAAGCCAAAGGAATCACGACTATAGTGAATGGTCTGTCAGGATCGTTGTCTTCCCGGGGAGGTTACCGCACGTCGAGCTCGTTGTGTCTCGGTCGGATGTCTGTCTGTCGGGGTCGGTCGTTTAAGAGAGATTTTCACTCGGTGTTAGTGATGCTGTCTGAATCTGAGAGTGACGGCTTAAGCTTTCTCTTAGAGATGTCTCTGCTCTCACACTACAAAGAGAGAGAGAGAGAGAGAGAGAGAGAGAGAGAGAATAGTAACGTGGTATCACAGTTTGGTCTTATCCATAATTATTAACTTAATTATGGGTTTAAATATGTTAATTAAAATATCTATCACTGTTGATCTAATTAATATATATCTCGTGAAGACTAAAAACACACACACACACACACACACACACACACACACACACACACACACACACACACACGGCCTGGGACCAAACCTCACTCATATAACATCATATGAGGGAATTACTACACCACATGTCCCTCATAACACCATCTGTGAGGGAATTACTACACCACGTCAGGCCCCTCATAATACCATCCTGAGGGAACTACTACACCACGATGCCCCTCATAACACCATCTGTGAGGGAATTACTACACCACGTGAGGCCCCTCATAACACCATCTGCGAGGAACTACTACACCACGTGATGCCCTCATAACACCATCTGTGAGGAACTACTACACCACGTGATGCCCTCATAACACCATCTGTGAGGAATTACTACACCACGTGAGTCCCTCATAACACCATCTGTGAGGGAACTACTACACCACGTCAGGCCCCCCATAACACCATCTGTGAGGGAATTACTACACCACGTCAGGCCCCCATAACACCATCTGCGAGGAATTACTACACCACGCCAGGTCCCTCATAACACCATCTGAGGGAACTACTACACCACGTGAGTTCCTCCTAACACCATCTGGGAGGGAGTTACTACACTACGAGTTTGCTGTTCAACACCTACATTAATCTGTATGTTCACTGTATGTTCCTTTTACCTTTCTAATGAAGGCTTTTGTTAAACCACCAATGTATGTCATTTATGTCCAATGTATATTTCAGCCTTCGGGCTGCAGATTTTTTTCAATAAACCGTTAATTATTATTATTATTATTACACACCTTCTCCTCTCAACACCATCACTACTCTCACCTGCACCTCCCACTTCTCTCCCCATATCATCCCTCCCCCACTCCTCCCATACCTCACCATTCCTCTCCACATCTCCTCCCACCCTCCCGATACCTTCCCCCTCCCACACCCCCTCCCCACCTCCCTTATCTTCCCCTCCCCCCGATACCTTCCCTCCCCACACCTTCCCCACTCTTCTCCCCCTTTATCTTCCCTCCCCCACCCTCCTGATACCTCTCCCCACACCCCCCTCCCCCACTCTCCCTTATCTTCCCCTCCCCACTCCTCTCCCGATACCTTCCCTCTCCCCACACCTTTCCCCTTCCCACTTCTCTCCCTTTATCTCCCTCCCCACTCCCTCTCCCGATACCTT